>NC_057806.1:461980724-462110102 GCF_018294505.1 Triticum aestivum | reverse complement strand
TTTCAGTATTTTATGCATTTGGGGTTGTCTTTATTTTGGTTCCGTAGTCGGACCTTGATTGTATCTGGATGAATGTAATGTTATTTATGCTTTGTGTGATGTGGCGATTGTAAGCCAACTATGTATTTCTTTCCTTATTCAGTACATGGGTTGTGTGAAGATTACCCCACTTGCGACATTGCTTACAATGCGGTTATGCCTATAAGTCGTGCTTCGACACGTGGGAGATATAGCCGCATCATGGGCGTTACAGTCCAGTACCGGCTCACAAACTGAGCTCAATAAAGAAAAGATAATAAAAGATGCCATAGCTAGCGAAAAAACAGGCTACGATGACTAAACACCTAGCATATTATTAGCTCGCCATCTAAATCAGTCGAAGATAACCCATGCTACCGTCTCTCAATGATTGCACCCAGTAACCAAAAGCTGCCTGGAGTCCGCAGTGCGGATCCAAGCAGTGGCTCTATAGATAACCTGCAAAAGGTTGATAAAGTTTTTTCTCGTTAAAGATCATATTATTTCTGCAGTTTCATATAGCCCAAAATATATAATATCGCTGTCCGAATATGTCCCGCAATATTTGAATCCACTCCATTTAGCCACGTCCTAAATAACGTGTTAATACCATTGGAGGATTAACGTTGAAGGCTATATGTAAGGTACGCCATAGAAGTTTGGCCAATGGACAATCGAGAAAATGTGTTGTACAGTTTCATCTTGGTCGCAAAAACAACATTGAAAACTGCCTACACATCTTCGCTTTACCAAGTTATCCTTGGTTAAGATCACTCCCTTGTGGACAACCCACATGAAGATTTTAATTCTAAGCGGAACTTTAATCTTCCAGATATGAAGTGATCTCGGGATTGGCCCGGAGTCAATTAGGTCCAAGTACAAAGATTTCACCGAGAAACTACCATTCATAGATAACTTCTAGTGAATGGCATATGACTGGTCAAAAAGTTGAACATCCATCAACCTACAGACCAAGTCTAGCCACGAGTTCCAACATTCCCCAACTAGAGACCTCCTAAATTGGATATTAAGAAGGACCAATTGTAATACTATAGTGACATATGCTTCCTTACGTTGTACAATATTATACAGAGTAAGATATTGTAAGGCTAAGGGTGTCTCTCAAACCATGCATCTTCCCATAATCTAGTCATGTTACTGTTACCAATGATAAATTTCACTCTCTGAAAAAAGGTTTCTTTCATCCTCCTTAACCCCTTCCAAAACGGCGAGTCATTAGGTCTAGCGATAACCTTATTACGCAAAAAATTTACCCATGTACCCTCGGTCTCAATAGATAATCTGAATAGCCATTTGCTAAGAAGGCATCTATTAACTTCTAAGTTCTCGATCCCTAACCCACCTTGGTCTTCGGATCTGCAAATTATATGCCATCTGGCCAATCTGTATTTTGTCTTAACCTCATCATATTGCCAAAAGAAGCGAGATCGATAAGAGTCTAATCTTTTCCGTACCCCTGTCGGTACTTCAAAGAAGGATAGAAGGAGCATTAGCAAACTAGTCAGAACTAGGTTTATCAGCACAAGCCAACCCCCATAAGACATAAACTTGCCCTTCCAGCGGCTTAGCCTTTTTCAAATCGATTTTCAATGCACTTCCACTCCTTATTCGATAATTTTCTATGGTGAATTGGAATCCCTAGATAACTAAATGGTTGGGAACCCATTTCGCAGCCCAACAATTGTCTATGCATCGTGTTCCTCTTTGGCTCTCCCAAAACAGAACAGTCCGCTCTTGTTAAAGTTAATTTTGGGTCCCGACAATTCTTCAAATAAACAAAGCACTAGCTTCATATTTCTAGCTTTTACGAGATCATGTTCCATGAAATAATTATGCCATCCACGTATTGTAGTATGGACACTCCCCCATCCATAATATGTGGAACTAGTCCTCCTACTTGGCCATTCTCTTTAGTTCGACTGATAAGAACTGCCAACATATCCGCTATTATGTTGAACAGAACAGGATACATCGGGTCTCCCTGTCTTAAGCCGTTTTGCATCTGGAAATAATGGCATGTGTCATCATTCACCTTAATCCCAACACTACCTTTCTGAATAAAGGATTCCGCATGTTTCCTCCAGGCTTCATTGAACCCCTTCATGAGTAAGGCTTGTTGGAGAAAGGGACATTTGACCTTATCATACACTTTCTCGAAATGCACTTTGAATATAACCCCGTCCAGTTTCTTCGAATGGATTTTGTGAAGAGTTTCATGTAAGACAACAACCCCTTCTAGGATGTGTCTCCCTGACATGAAAGCCGTCTGGGTTGGTTGCACCACCAAATGGGCAATCCTTGTCAACCTATTCGTGCCAACCTTGGTAAAGATTTTGAAGCTCACATTGAGTAGACATATCGGCCTTAACTACTCAATGCGCACAACCTCCTCCTTCTTTGGCAACAACATTATTGTTCCAAAGTTTAGGTGAATAAGTTGTAAATGTCCGTTGAACAACTCATGGAACATAAGCATCAGATATCCCCCTTAATGATATGCCAACATTCCTTGTAAAACTCTGCTAGGAACCTATCAGGTCCAGGAGACTTATTCTGTTTCATTTTTGTTACCGTGTCAAACACCTCTTTCTCAGTGAATGGAGCAGACAAAACTTCGTTTTCGTCTGTGTTGAGCAGAGGTATGTCCCCAACTGCACGTTCATCAAGTGACACAAAAACTATCTTCGAGGGCCCCCAAAAGTTTCTTATAATAATTGGAGATGTACAACTTTAGGTTCTCATGCCCTACAATTGTACCCTCGTCCTATTCAAGATGGATTATTTTCTTCTTTCTATGTTTCCCATTTGCTATCATGTGGAAGAACTGGGTGTTGTCATCACCTTGGATGACCTTTGTCACCTTAGCTCAGAGAGCCCATTTCATCTCTTCCTCTTTAAGAAGAGCACACAACTTCTGCTCAACCTCATTGTTAACAGTCCGATCTGACACATTAAGAACGTTAGACTCGGCTTTCAGATCTAACTCATTTATAACTTGTGTAAGTCTCTCTTTTTCCACTTTGTATATCCCAGTCTGATGTTTGGCACAGCCCCTCAAGAACAGGCGCAAGTGTCGAATTTTATTTTGCCATCTATCACCACTAGAACCCACCTCACTCCTTGGCCCATTCTCTAGCAATGAGATCCATGAAGCCTTCCCTCTCGAACCATCCTAATTCAAAAGAGAAAATGTTTTTGTTTCCCACATGGGTCGCTTCACCCGTGTCGACCAACAACAGTGTATGATCAGATATTGCTCTCTGAAGCGCATGTACCGTTACCAAAGGAAACTTTTGTTCCCACTCTATATTGGTGAGCACCCGGTCCAACTTCTCACATGTTGGAACCGGTAATGTGTTCGCCCACGTAAACTGTCTGCCAGTAAGAGCATCTCCAGCCGTTGGCCCCCCAGGGGGCGCCTAAAATCACCCCTGGGGTGAGCCGGTGCAAAAAATCGGCCTGGGGCCAAGTTGGTCTCAGCCGCCGGCCCCAGGGCCGTCCCAGGCGCGTTCAAAAAAATTAAAAAATATAGCAAAGTTCAAAGTTCGGCGAAGTTCGGCAGATATTACATTTAAAAAGCGGGTTTTTATTACATAATATATATAATTAAAAAAAGAACTGGCTAAAAGCGGAGTAGTCGCCGTCGTCGCCGCCGTCGTCGTCGTCGTCCGGCTTCTTCTCCTTGACACGGCCGTCCCTGGTGGACCCCTGACCGGCGTCGCCTATGCGGGATGGTGCAGCGGCGCGGCGTCGTCGTCGTCGCTGTCCTCGATGACGATGATTCCTCCTTCGTCGCGGCCCCGGCGGCGCTGCGCGAATCGCCGTAGGGCGGCGCACTGGCGCTCCCTCGACATCTTCAGGGAGTCCGCGCGCGCCCATTCTAGGGCCGCGTCGTCATCGAGCTCGACGTCGCCACCGTGCTCCGTCTTCACCGCGGGGAGGCCCGGCTCCGTCTTCACCGGCGCCAGGCCCGACTACGTCTTGGGCTTGACGAAGCGCAGAGGAGCCGACGAGGGGGCGCGTCGGCCGCCCTCATTGATGATGATGCTGGCGCTGCGAGTGCGCCGGCCGAGCGGCGTCTCCACCGCGGGCTCGGCCTTGACGCTGAGCAGCGCCGGAGCATCGGACAAGTGTGAGGAAGAGCGGGAGGAGGAAGAAGAGGAGGCTCCGAACCTCCTAGGCAACCATTGCCCGTCGCGTCGGCGGTGAGCCGTGGCCGTGGCGGCCGCCCTCGCTGGGGGGTATGCCAACGGCGGGTCGTTGCCGCCCTCGAGGTACGTCAGAACGCCCTCGAGGGTGCGGCCGAGGACACCCCACCACAGGTGGCATCCCTCGCTGTTCTTCGGTCCGCCCACCACCGGCGCACCGTTGATGGACACCATCCTTTGCTGCTGCCGGCGCTGGAAGTACGTCGTCCACGCCGCTATGTTGTCGGCAGCGTACTCGGGGAGGGCGAGCTGGGCGTCGGTGAGGGAGGCGCGCACGACGTCGACCTCGTCGGCGAAGTAGCCCGGTTTCGCCACGGCGTCGGGCAACGGGAGAATGGGCACTCCCCCGTTGCTGAGTCTCCACCCCGTTGGCCCGGCGCGCATGTCTGGCGGCGCCGGGATGTTCGCCTGGAACAGGAGCCAAGACTCCTGTTCGCGGAGCGAGCGGCGGCTGAAGCTGTTGGCCGCGGCCTCATCTCCGGGGAATCGCTCGGCCATCGTGAGAGGGAGGGAGGAGAGGGAGGACTCGGCGGCGGCGCTCGGGAGAGGTAGACGGCGGGCTAGGGCTGGTGTGGCTAGTGTGGCCAGAGGCGAGGGAGGCCACCGGCTTATACAGCGGCGTCGCCCCGTGTGTACGCGTGCGAGGGAGGGAAGGCGTCGGTGCGCCGCCCGTGAGGAATCAATGGTAAGGCTGGCCGGCGGCAGCCTTGCCATTGATTCCCCGCGGGAAACCGAGGCGTTCGGGGATGAAGACGCACGGTGTCGCTGACGCGGCGGACCCGCGGCTCTTTCGCGCCAAAACCGCTCGCCCCGGCGCCCCCCAGCGCCCCCCAGCGCGTCGGGTTCGGCCTGGGTCCGCCGGCGCTAAATTCGGCCCAGGCCGGCGAAAATCGGGCTCCTGAGGCGCGACTGAGCCGATTTTTCTGCGCCGGCGCGAAAAAAACACCTGGGGAGGCCTTTCTGGGAGCGCGGCTGGAGATGCTCTAAGGTCAATCTCCCTCAAATCGAGACTCTCAATGATCATATTAAACATGAATGACCATCTTCCATCGAAACTGTCATTATTTTCTCTTCGCGTTTTCTAATTGTGTTAAAATCTTCCCCCACAAGAATACGCAACCTTTCATCCCCATAGATTCTCACCAGGTCTGCAAGAAAATCATAATTAAATTCAGGTTGAGCTGCGCCATATACCGCCATCAAAGCCCATCTGAATCCATCAATTTTTGACCTCACACGAAATTTGACGGCAAAATCTCCATATACCACATTTACTACTTCTAATGTTTCGCACTTAACCCCAAGTAGTATCCCTCTAGATCGAGCCCTTCGGGGCAATGCAGTCGGTGTTCTAGACCCCACAAGAGCTATATCTGCAGAAACTAAAATAAATGGTGTATACAATGTTCATGAATTTCAGTTTATTAGTTCTGATACATAGGTCCGGAGATAAGATTGGCAAACCTAACTTTGTAGAGTGACTAATTCAAAATGGCTATAAGAAAAGGCCATTGTTACTATCTCTTTTTTTTTTGAGAAACCTCATGCGAGGGCAGGGGTTCCTGCATTTCATAAAGAAGAAAAGAGTTAGTCCGGTTTATAAGGAAAACCGGATCCAAAAACTAACATTTTTGGTTAATGGGGGAAAATTGAATGAAACCCCAAAGAGGAAAAAAAAGAAAAAAAAAGAAAAAAAGTAAGAAAAGACACTAGAGGTTGGGGATAGGGACAAGACAAATGCAGCATCAAGGGAGATCGTCAGAGCCAAACACCAGAGCGCCTAGGCCCAAAGAACTTAGGCATACAAATTGCCTATAAGAAACACCCATTGTCACTATCGACACTAGATTTCAGTAGTCGTTCTACATTTTACTGTTTATTATGGGTGCAATGCATTATGCACCAAGGTTTAGCAAGAAATTTTCCGACAATATATGTGAGCATAACAACAGTAGTTTGACGTGGTTAGGCAATATAATTTGTTGGTCCATGACAAATGCATGTGTGTTTCCCTCGCAAAAAAGAAAAATGCATGCATGCTCTGTGTTAAGCTAGTTTTCCATGATTTATCAGAGCGTTGCGGTATCGAGAGTACCGCGTGCACGCAAGGACACAGGAGCACCGGATGCGCTAGCCGCTCGCAGGGACCTTATCTCATGTTGATTGTTCTAGAACAACGACCACCATCCCTCTTGAAGAAAAACACATCGTATCGTACGGCACGCCGAGAACGCCAACGCTTTTGCATCTCGAGGCAGTATATAGCTAGCGCACGTACTCACACTCTGTACGCACCTTCGTTCTAGCTAGAGCCGGGCAGCTTCCCTCCCTCCCAAACCTCGATCGAGATCAGCCGGCCGGCCGGCCACCTCGGTCATGGAGGTGGAAGCAACAGGCCCGCGCCGCGCGCAGCAGCAACCATGCAAGAACGGCAGCGCCAAGCAGCTCCCCAGCGACGCCGCTAAACCGCTCCGCCTCAACCCCCTCCTCGTCATCAACTTCCTCCTCATGGTCGTCGGCTCGGCGTTCGGCCCGCTCCTCCTCCGCGCCTACTTCCTCCACGGCGGGACCCGTAAGTGGCTCTCCAGCCTGCTCCAGACCGCCGGGTGGCCGCTCCTGCTCGCGCCGCTCAGCGCCTCCTTCCTCTCCCGTCGCCGGAGTCACAAAGACCGCGGCTCTGTCGCGCCGCTCTTCCTCATGTCGCCCCGCCTCCTGGCCGCGACCGTCGCCATCGGCTTCATGACCGGCCTCGACGACCTCCTCTACGCCTACGGGCTGGCCTACCTCCCGGTGTCCACCTCCTCCATCCTCATCTCCACGCAGCTGGCCTTCACGGCCGCCTTCGCGCTGCTGCTCGTGCGCCAGCGGTTCACGGCCTTCTCCGTGAACGCCGTGGTGCTGCTCAGCGTCGGCGCCGCCATGCTGGGGATGAACGCCGGAGGTGACCGCCCCGCGGGGGTGACGCGGGCGCAGTACTCCGCCGGGTTCGGCATGACGCTGGGCGCCGCGGCGCTCTACGGCCTCATGCTGCCCGTCATGGAGCTCAGCCAAGCGAAGCACGCGGCGAGGACCGGCGCGGCCGTCACGTACACCCTCGTCATGGAGATGCAGATCGTCATCGGGTTCACCGCCACGGCCTTCAGTGCGGTCGGGATGCTTGTGAACAACGATTTCCACGTAAGTTTTTCAGCCCGCAGCTGTTTTTCTCCTGCTGTTGTTAACTTGTTATAGTCGCACGTAAACTTTCTTGTACTGCTGCTACAGTAGAACTTGGACTGCCGGCTCACAGCAGAAGCGCATAAGATCATCTACAGTCGTGGACAGCAAATCCGATCTCTCAAATCGTCCGCGGACGTGCTCGGACGGACTCGTCTGTGACCGATCAAGCCTCAGATTTGCTCATTGGTATCCGGATACCTCATACTCTAACCTTAAATCTATACAAAATCATGCAACGTGGATCAATAACCTATACTACCCTAACCGTCGTCAAAGATGTCCACTATCTCCGCGCCTGGCTCCGGGTACATGGCCGGCAGCAGCAGCTCCGGCTCCTCCACGCCGGCCTCCGCATCCATCTTCCCTTCGACCTCATCGAAGAGCGTGTCAGTTGTTGCGTGTTTCTGCCGGATGAACATGTGTATAGGGAAAGCTATGCGTACAACCTAGGGGGCAAAGATAGTTCAAAATCCATGTAACAGCAATTAACTCTACTAAGATCAGTAAATAACAATCGCATTTTCGAACTGTTCACGACAACGTTATCATTTCTGGTAGGAACAGCAAAGCATGAACAGAACGAACGGAGTTCCTTCATGTCATCATCCAAGTGATGCAATTGTAAGACTACTAGGTAAAAAGCAGAGACGAAAAACTACACAGATATGGTAAACTATTTTGGCCCACTAAGAAACGTAGATCTTCGTTGATCGAAAGTTTAGCGCTTTCCCAAAGGAGCACGTTTCTGAAAGATAGGACACTACTCTACGTACCAATATTCGCATAGCGCCAATAAAATCCGCCACTGCAAGAAAGTGCCTAGAAACGACCGCAGAAACCATAAATGCCAGTGATGTAGATTTGAACCTTGCCGTGGCAACTTGCGCGACGTGTACTAGACTGTACGTACGTATATCTATGCTCATCCGGCAAAATCCAATCATTGGACAACTAGTCCATACTTATTACGTCTTTCTCGGATGGGAAAACGCTAGCCGTGTAGATGATGTCGTGATTGGGAAATACGAGAGCGCCTTTGCGTGTAGTAGCTTTGCATAGCATAGAGCGATGAATTTTTGGCGTCGAAAAGTACGGGACGTATGCATGTACAGGGGAAAGTTACGCGTACAACCAAGCGGGGAAAGATGGTGTATTTGCTTTCTTGCAAAGAACTTGGTTTTTGCAAGTTTACGGACCTATGCGTGTCGATTTTTTCATGGACCTAACCTTAGTTACTTGATAGTACTTCACAACTCACATAGTTCATCAGCATGTGGTGCGAGTTATTCTTTTCAATTTACTTTTTGGTTCTACTAAGTCTTAGCCGACTGTTTTTTCTTACGTTTCAATCGACACCGAGCACCATTGATTTGATTTTGTGGCATGTACAAAGTTGTGCATCCTTCAGGCTCTAGGAATAAACATTGCATACATTTTTGTTCTGGATGTACAAAGTATTACACACTGGACATTTTTTAGACCAGCAAATTCATAAGATAGACTAAGACTTGAAATCTTAGCCGACTGTGACTTAGATTTTTTTTTTCTCTCGGAGGAGATAGAAGTTCAAGTATATCATGTACTTCATTACAAAAGATTGATGATTTTCAATGAAGATATATAATTTTAACGCGCGAATCATATGCAGGCTATCCCAAGAGAAGCCCGGGAGTTCGGGCTCGGCCAGATTGGCTACTACCTACTGCTGGCCGCCTCGGCCATTGTGTACCAGTTCTTCTTCCTCGGCACCATTGGTGCCATCTTCTATGGCTCAGCGCTGCTCGCCGGTGTCATCATGACCGTGCTCATCCCAGTGACTGAGGTGCTTGCTGTCCTATTCTTCCATGAGCCATTCAACGGTACCAAAGGTGTCGCCCTCGCGCTATCCCTCTGGGGCTTCGTCTCCTACTTATATGGAGAGATCCGAGCCAAGGCGCAACACTCTGACAAACCATTGAATACGGAGCATTTGGACCCTTAGATGATCATACATGCATGTATTCAATATGATATTCCTATATTGAACTACGAATTACTTTGTTGCCAAAAAACTGATATCTGGTAAAATATTATTGTATAGGCCTATATGTTTGCTTGATGTGATTTCTAAATGGATCACTAAGGTAGTAAATAATAGAACTATTAGTCCGGCACATAAAGTGGTTGCTCCAGTTCAAACGACCTTTATTAAAGGCAGATATATCTAGATGGTGGGATCTTCATGAGTCTTTGCATGAGATCAGTACGAGAAAGGATAGTGATTTACTCTTTATGGTAGATCTTGAAAAATCTTATGATAAGATCAAATCGATTTTTGTGTTTTTTCTGTTAATGAATGGTTCCCCAGTGCAGCATGTGAATTGGATATTTGGACTAGACAAATAGTACAGGGGGGAATTGTAGTTGTCATGGTCAATGGACACTTATATATGTCCATATTTTAAATCACGGAAGGGGTTGCGCCAAGGGGTCTAAAAGTGCATCTTCAACCCCCAGGTGGATTTTGGTCGTTAATGTAACATATATCTCAGGGGATTGATGATTTATAAAGTCCATTTGATATTAGGTCCCAAAAGATGCAACAAGGGAAATGGTTGGTGATCCCTACTTTAAAACGGACAAGTGTTGACAAGACTCGAGGCTTAGCTTTTACATTTTAGTGATCCAAGATCACGTTGAGTTCGTAGAAGTCCCAATACTATCAAAAGGTGATCGAGGTTGCTAAGTTGAGTTTCTTTCTCATATGTGCTTAGAGATCAAACTTGAAAGAATAAAAAAGACTCCCATTTTTTCTGCTATATCTCTCTGACTTCACAGTTCACACTACTCAGAGCCTCTGATCCACTTCTATGTGGAATCTAGGGATAGTCATTGCTCAACCTAAATCACTCGGAGCCTCCATGTCATCGGTACTTGGATTGTCTGGTGCACTTGTTTGCTCTTCTTGGCTTGACTGGATTCGCCAAACCATCCTTCATCGAAAATTCTGAATAATAGCTTAAGTATGCACAGATGTGTTGTAGGTCACTCGAAGCCTGCAAATGATTATTGGGTCAGACCCTCCGAGCTACTTCGAGTAACCTCCTTTAGTTTTGCTCGGAGCTTCCGAGCCGATCATTCGTAGAGCCGAACTGTGCAAAATGGTGTTTAAATGTCACATGGTCCAACCTATATATACCCCGCCCTTTCCCACCAGTTTACTCGAAGCTTCCATTCAAATCAATTTTTCTGTGAGAGAATTGTCTAGTGCTAAGTTCAAGGCTCTTTCTACTTCAAATTTCAAGCCAATCATTTGATATTTAATCTCTCTCCTTGCTCATCACCCCAACCCCTTCGGTCCAAATATCCATCTTGAGAGTGACCCAGACGAATTGTCTTTTGAAGCACAAGAGCAAGGAATTCCACACCAAGCAAGCTCATCTTGTTAATTTTGAACGGTGTGCGCATACTAGATCGGCTAGGTGTGTGAAGGAGCCAAGAAGTTCGTACTTTTCACCATAGATCGCCTACTTCGGAAAAATCTACCCCCGAGTGAGGTTAGACTTTCGTGGTTGTAAGCAATGGTGGAACAGGTTGGTTGCTCCTTCATGGATTCCATGTTGACCTCGCAACCGGGATCTCTGTGATCCTAAAATATCTGTAATTCGAAGCCTCCATCAATATTGAGTTGGATAGACGAACTACAGGAAAAATCTTCTATCAAGCCTCCACTTGCTTGCTTTTCCCTAACGATTGATACGTCTTCAACGTATTTATAATTTTTGATTGTTCCATGTTATTATAGTATCATCTTGAATGTTTATTATGCGATTATATGTAATATATCATTTTTGGGGACTAACCTATTAATCTAGTGCCTGGTGTCAGTTGTTGTTTTTGGCATTTCAGGAAATCAGTATCAAACGAAGTCCAAACGATACGAAACTTTTTGATGATTTTTTCTGGACCAGAAGGGACCCTAAAAGCTTCGGGAGAAGACCTGGAGAGTCACGAGGGAGCGACAAGCCTGCCATGCGTGCCCTGGGGGCGCACCCCCGGGCTTGTGGGCCCGGGCAGGCTGCCCGGTCATTGACCGATCATAATTTTTCGATCCAGGCGGATGTTTCAAACATGCCTCAAATGCTCGGGCTGACCGGGACCCCTCATATCCAGCCCAAATATGGTGCAGATCTGGGGGCATGCCCGCCACGTCGGACCCGACCCATGCTGGCCCACCCAGCCCACATATATTCGTCCCCACCCGCTCGCCGGACCAACCCTAGCCACTTCAATTCACTCCCCTCCGCCACGCGAGCTCACCTCCGGCGGTTTCCGGCCTTCTCCGGCATGGCAGGCAGCGGATCGGACTCCGGCTAGTCCGGATCCGTCGACCGGGGTGTCATCCCGTGCGGGTTGGATGAGGCAATGGCAGTCCGCATTACACTCCGCCGCTCCCGAGAGGACAGAGCCGCAACGAACGGATATGTCCACCACTACAAAAAAAGACACATCCGTGACATTTTGGGCCAAACAAAAAAAATTATGTCATACATATGACACTTCTATGAAGATAATTGTGACAAAACCCGGTATCATCATAGATGTGGTGGGCTCCTACTTCTATGACAAAAAATCTTGACAGAAAATGGGCTTTTCATCCTGGGCGGGCCGGAGACGCAGCTGCATGACATTCTTTGGGCCGTCCATGACGGAAAAAACCGTGGTAGAAGCGAGGGCGAGGAAAATTTCGGGGAGTTCCCGGTTACGGTGGGAGGTCGGGGGCCGAGCGATGCGCGCTTCTCTCGTACACGTACGCGAGTGTGTGCGAGGCGTTGGCTCTAACTGAACCCGAGCGAGGCGTTGGGCTCTAACTGAACCCGAGCGATTGCACTGCAGGCTACGCGTTACTGAACCCGAGCGGTTGATCGATGACTGTTAACTGAACCCGATCGAGCGATTCCTTCGCTACTGCTGCTAACTGAAGCCGATCGATGCTGCCTCTGGATGAACAGTGAGCGTTGCGGGGGTTTGGATGAACAGTTCCCGGTGGGGGTGGATGAACAGGACCCCGTGGTGTTGCCTTTGGATGAACAGGACTCCGATCGATCGAGCCGGTTGGGGCTGGATGAACAGGCCCCCGTGGAGGGCTGGATGAATAGGACCACCCCATGGAGGGCAGGATGAACAGTAGACGGTGGATGGCAGGATGAACAGTAGCCCGTGGAGGGGTGGTTGAACAGGAGCCCGTGGAGAGGGCTGGTTGAACAGTAGCCGGTGGAGTAGCGCGCGGTGGAGGCTGGATGAACAGGAGCCCGTGGATGAACAGTCGCAGGTGGAGGCTGGAGGAGGTCGACGGTGAATGAACAGTTGCTCGTGGAGGCTGGAGGGGGTCGATGGTGGAGATGAACAGTATCCCGTGGAGCCCCGTTTTGCGGTACGCCACACCCCTCCCGATGAACAGGACCCCCGTTTCGACAGTAGCGCTCCAACACAAGTCCGTTTCCTCCATTTTGCGGTACGCCACACCCCTCCCGATGAACAGGACCCCCGTTTCGACCGTAGGAGGTCTGTTTCCTCTGTTTTACGGTACGCCAGACCCCTCCCGATCAACAGGACCCCGTTCCGAACGTAGGAGGTCTGTTTCCTCCGTTGTGTGGTACTCCAGGCCTCGTTTCCATCGCCTGTTCCGTCCAAGCCCTCCCGATGAACACGACCACGCATTCCGTACTGACCCAGCCGGTTGGCTTCCACGCGTTCTGTTGCCTCCCGATGAACACGACGCATTCCGTTGCCTCCCCATGAACACGACGCATTCTGTTGCCTCCCCATGAACACGACGACGACATTGTTTCTCCGTTCCGACCCAGCCATGTCCACGAGCCCTCGCCGTACGTATGCGCGAGTAGGCGTTCGAGACCCCGCCTGTATGTACACATATGTGGCCGTATTTTTTTTCTTGCACCCTGGCCGTTGTACGTACGTGTACATGCTACGTGCGTGCCTCTACTACGACACGTGCGCGCCTCTACTATGACACGTGCGCGCCTGTACATCGACCAGTATGTACGTACACGTTCGCGACCAGAATGACAACGCTACGTACGCTTCGACCAGGTGGATCCTGATAACCCACAAGTATAGGGGATCGCAACAGCTTTCGAGGGTAGAGTATTCAACCCAAATTTATTGATTCGACACAAGGGGAGCCAAAGAATATTCTCAAGTATTAGCAGCTGAGTCGTCAATTCAACCACACCCGGAAACTTACTATCTGCAGCAAAGTGTTTAGTAGCAAAGTAATATGATAGTGGTGGTAGCGGCAACAAAACTAAAGACAGCAAAAGTAATGTTTTTTGTATTTTATAGTGATTGTAACAGTAGCAGCGGGAAAGTAAATAAGCGTAAACCAATATATGGAAAACTCATAGGCACCGGATCAGTGATGGATAATTATGCCGGATGCGGTTCATCATGTAACAGTCATAACATAGGGTGACACAGAACTAGCTCCAATTCATCAATGTAATGTAGGCATGTATTCCGTATATAGTCATACGTGCTTATGAAAAAGAACTTGCATGACATCTTTTGTCCTACCCTCCCGTGGCAGCGGGGTCCTATTGGAAACTAAGGGATATTAAGGCCTCTTTTTAATAGAGAACCGGAACAAAGCATTAGCACATAGTGAATACATGAACTCCTCAAACTATGGTCATCACCGGGAATGGTCCCGATTATTGTCACTTCGGGGTTGCCGGATCATAACACATAGTAGGTGACCATAGACTTGCAAGATAGGATCAAGAACTCACATATATTCATGAAAACATAATAGGTTCAGACCTGAAATCATGGCACTCGGACCCTAGTGACAAGCATTAAGCATAGCAAAGTCATAGCAACATCAATCTCAGAACATAATGGATACTAGGGATCAAACCCTAACAAAACTAACTCGATTACATGATAAATCTCATCCAACCCATCACCGTCCAGCAAGCCTACGATGGAATTACTCACGCACGGTGGTGAGCATCATGAAATTGGTGATGGAGGATGGTTGATGATGATGACGGCGACGAATTCCCCTCTCCGGAGCCCCGAACGGACTACAGATCAGCCCTCCCGAGAGGTTTTAGGGCTTGGAGGTGGCTCCGTATCATAAAACGCGATGATTTCTTCTCTCTGAGTTTTTTCTTATCGAAACTCAATATATGGAGGTGGAGTTGGAGTCGGAGACGCAACAGGGGGCCCATGAGGTAGGGGGCGCGCCCTAGGGGGGCGCCCCCACCCTCGTGAGAAGGGTGTGGGCCCCCTGGTCTTCATCTTTGGCAAGGATTTTTTATTGTTTTTTCTAAGATGTTCCGTGGAGTTTCAGGTCATTCCGAGAATATTTGTTTTCTGCACATAAAACAACACCATGGCAATTCTGCTGAAAACAGCGTCAGTCCGGGTTAGTTCCGTCCAAATCATACAAGTTAGAGTCCAAAACAAGGGCAAAAGTGTTTGGAAAAGTAGATACGGTGGAGACGTATCAACTCCCCCAAGCTTAAACCCTTGCTTGTCCTCAAGCAATTCAGTTGACAAACTGAAAGAAAGAAAGAAAGAAAGAAAGAAAAACTTTTACAAACTCTGTTTGTTCTTGTTGTTGTAACTATGTCAAGCCAGCATTCAAGTTTTCAGTATAGATCATAACTAACCACATTTGCAATAATTCTCAGGTCTCAAAATTACTCATATCAATAGCATAATCAACTAGCAAGTCATAATAATAAATCTCGGATGACAACACTTTCTCAAAACAATCATAATATGATATAACAAGATGGTATCTCGCTAGACCTTTCTGAGACCGCAAAACATAAATGCAGAGCACCTTTAAAGATCAAGGACTGACTAGACATTGTAATTCATGGTAAAAGAGATCCAATCATAGTCATACCCAATATAAATTAACAGTGATGAATGCAAATGACGGCTGTGCTCTCCAGCTAGTTCTTTTTAATAAGAGGGTGATGACTCAACATAAAAGTAAATGGATAGGCTCTTCGCAGAGGGAAGCAGGGATTTGTAGAGGTGCCAGAGCTCGGTTTTGAAATAGAGATAAATTGTATTTTGAGCGATATACTTTCATTGTCAACGTAACAACCAAGAGATGGCGATATCTTCCATGCTAAACACATTATAGGCGGTTCCCAAACAGAATGGTAAAGTTTATACTCCCCCTCCACCAACAAGCATCAATCCATGGCTTGCTCGAAACAACGAGTGTCTCCAACATACATCAGGTCCCAGGGGAAGTTTTGTTTGCAATTTATTTTGATTTAGTTTGCATAAAGCATGGGACTGGGCATCCCGGTGACCAGCCATTTTCTCGTGAGTGAGGAGCAGAGTCCACTCCTCTTGAGAATAACCCGCCTAACACGGAAGATAAGGACAGCCTTTGTTAATACATGAGCTATTCGAGCATACAAAACAGAATGTTTATTTGAAGGTTTAGAGTTTGGCACATACAAATTTACTAGGAACGGCAGGTAGATACCGCATATAGGAAGGTATGGTGGACTCATCTAGAATAACTTTGGGGTTTAAGGGATTGGATGCACAAGCAATATTCCCGCTTAGTACAAGTGAAGGCTAGCAAAAGACTGGGAAGCGACCAACTAGAGAGCGACAACAGCCATGTACATGCATTAAAATTAATAAACATTGGATGCAAGCATGAGTAGGATATAATCCACCATGAACATAAATATCATGAAGGCTATGTTGATTTTGTTTCAACTACATGCGTGAACATGTGCCAAGTCAAGTCACTTAAATCATTCAAAAGAGGATACCACCCCATCATACCACATCATAATCATCTCAATAGCATGTTGGCACACAAGGTAAACCATTATAACTCATAGCTAATCAAGCATGGCACAAGCAACTATGATCTCTAATTGTCATTGCAAACATGTTTATTCATAATAAGTTGAATCAAGAACGACGGGCTCATCATATTTACAAAAACAAAAGAGGTCGAGTTCATACCAGCTTTTCTCATCTCAGTCAGTCCATCATATATCATCATAATTGCCTTTCACTTGCACGACCGAACGGTGTGAATAATAATAAGAGTGCACGTGCATTGGACTAAGCTGGAATCTGCAAGCATTCAATAAACAAGAGAAGACAAGGCAATATGGGCTCTTGGTTAAATCAACAATAATACATATAAGAGACACTTCAACAATTTAATTATGGTCTTCTCCTACTGACCTCCAAAGAAAAGAAAAGAAATAAAACTATTTACACGGGGAAGCTCCCAACAAGCAAAAGAAGAACGGGAAATATTTTTGGGTTTTCTTTTTAATTTATTACTAGTACAGCAGAAAAATAAACTACTACTATTTTTTTGGTTTTTCTTAAGGTTTAACAAACACACAAGAAGAAAGCAGGAAAAAGAACATAAACTAGCATGGATATTACAGTGAAAAAGTATGAGCACCGACATCTAGCAATGAGTGTGTGTGAACATAAATGTAATGTCGGTGAGAAATACGTACTCCCCCAAGCTTAGGCTTTTGGCCTAAGTTGGTCTATGGCCATGGTTGGCCTGGCGGATATCCATAATAATAGTTGTTGGGGTCGTACTATGATGAGGAAGAATAGTTGGGATCATACTGTGATGAATAAGAAGACTCTGACTGCCACTGGCTGACAGTCATCTCTGGATCCCAAGAATAAACAGATTGTCGTGGAGGCTCATCTTGTGGTTCCTGTTCTGGCTCCTCGACTGGTGCAGGGTTCCGGTAGGCGTGAATAGCCATCAACGGAACAAGGTACGTGCTTGTAGTCAAATCAAACAAAGATGGAGCAGGCAAGGTAATAGTCTTAGGATGATGTTTATTAAAGAACAATTGATATTTAAGCTCCCATGCCCTATTTTTAACAATAAAATCATGTGCCACCATACTTTTATGATCTAAATAAACACGGGGCAGCACCTTTTCTTCCTTCTCAGCATGCCTATAGGTATGTTAAAATGTGCGACTAGGCGTGTGGCATAGATGCCTCCAAAGATGGGGCCCTTAGTACGGTTCATATTTAACCGTCTAGCAATAATACCTCCCAAACTAAAAGTGTTATCACTGTATAAACCTTGGAGCAGAGTAATTAAATCAGGGATACTAAGGTTTCCAAAATTTCCGCGTCCAATTAAACAACGACTAGCAAATAATGCAAAGTAACACAAAACAGGAAACCATATGCTAGTGATTCGTGCGTCGGAAACCTTCCTGGTTTCTCCTACAGTGATATTATCAATAAACCCAGCCACATCATCATGATGTGGTTTTTATGTCTTGCCCTCAAAAGGGACTAAACAAATCCGATAGAAATCATAAAGTGACATCTCCTTATGCTCATCATATAAATGAACTCCACCGTAGGTGGTGAGTTCCTAGAATGAAAATGAAAGTTTTGCACAAAGGTATTTGTGAGTAAGAGATACTGATCGCATTGGTCGTGGAGGAAAGCGGTGAGGCCTGTATTGTGAGCCAATTCATGGAAATCTTCATAGATACCGGCTGCTCTCAAGAAATCATCAGAAGGCCATTCACACGCCCGAATCTCCGTGGTGTGTGGCAAATTATACTTAGGCTTCGGTGCCTTTTCCTTCGAGCTTTGGCTCGATGAGCCCCTCAATAATCTCTGCATCATTTTCTGAAAAATTCTGAAATTTTTAGTAACTTCAAAATAAAAGTGAACCAAACTTAATAAAATTGATAGTAACTACTTCTACAAGTGCCTAGAGCCTATATCAAGCATTAGAACTACTTGGAACCATATAAATTTGACATGCAAGCTCAAGAACATGGTCACCTATGTAGCACAAATTTGCAAAGAATAAAGCACTAGAACAAAAACTAATTGGACCAATGGAGGAGTCACATACCAAGGAACAATCTCCCCAAGCAGTTTTGTGAGAGGTGCTTTGAGCAAGGAGATCAAAAATCACAGCAAAAGTGGCTGGAACTCGTGCTTGAGTTGGTTTTTCGGGTTTGTGTGAGATAGAGGAAGAAGATGGGTGCTGGGATAAGTGGAGGAGGGCCACCGTGGGCCCACGAGGCAGGGGCGCGCCCTATAGGGGGGCGCCCACCACCCTCGTGGCTAGGTGGCAGCTCCTCCCGCGGTAATTTTTGCACAGTAAATCCTCAAATATTCCCAAAAAAATCATATTAAATTGGCATGGCATTCTGAGGACTTTTATTTTCGGGATATTTTAATATTGCACAGATAAGTCAGGAAACAGACAGAAAATACTATTTTTACTTAATTTAATATAA
The DNA here is from genome assembly GCF_018294505.1 of Triticum aestivum. Classification (NCBI taxonomy): domain Eukaryota; kingdom Viridiplantae; phylum Streptophyta; class Magnoliopsida; order Poales; family Poaceae; genus Triticum; species Triticum aestivum. The sequence continues at coordinate 462,091,321 of NC_057806.1, read as the reverse complement.
ATAACAGAAAGTATAGAGAGGGTACAGAAGATTTTGTGCTTCTAGTTTCATCCATCTCATGCTCATCAAAAAGAATCCACTAACAAGGTTGATCAAGTCTTGTTAACAAACTCATTCCGATAATCATGAAACCGGAGAAATTTCGAATAACACTAAGTTACCTCAACAGGGATATGCACATCCCCTATAATAAGAATATCATATTTCTTTTTGACAGTAGGAAGAGGAAATTCAAAACCTCCAATTATAATTGATGGAATTTTTCCAATAGAGTTGATACTATGAACTTGAGGTTGTTTCCTCGGAAAGTGTACCGTATGCTCATTACCATTAACATGAAAAGTGACATTGCCTTTGTTGCAATCAATAACAGCCCCTGCAGTATTAAGAAAAGGTCTTCCAAAAATAATAGACATACTATCATCCTCGAGAATATCAAGAATAACAAAGTCCGTTAAAATAGTAACGTTTACAACCACAACAGGCACATCCTCACAAATACCGACAGGTATAGCATTTGATTTATCAGCCATTTGCAAAGATACTTTAGTAGGTGTGAGCTTATTCAAGTCAAGTCTACGATATAAAGAGAGAGGCATAACACTAACACCGGCTCCAAGATCACATAAAGCAGTTTTAATATAATTTCTTTTAATGGAGCAAGGTATAGTAGGTACTCCGGGGTCTCCAAGTTTCTTTGGTATTCCACCCTTAAAAGTATAATTAGCAAGCATGGTGGAAATTTCAGCTTCCGGTATCTTTCTTTTATTAGTAATGATATCCTTCATATATTTAGCATAAGGATTTGTTTTGAGCACATCAGTTAATCTCATACGCAAAAAGATAGGCCTAATCATTTCAGCAAAGCGCTCAAAATCCTCATCATCCTTTTTCTTGGATGGTTTCGGAGGAAAAGGCATGGGTTTCTGAACCCAAGGTTCCCTTTCTTTACCATGTTTCATAGCAACAAAGTCTCTTTTATCATAACGTTGATTCTTTGATTGTGGGTTATCAAGATCATCAGCAGGTTCAATTTCTACATCATTATCGTTACTAGGTTGAGCATCATCATTAATATTTTTATTAGGTTCATGTTCATTACCAGATTGTGTTTCAGCATCAGACATAGATATATCATTTGGATTATCAGGTGGTTCAGCAATAGGTTCACTAGAAGTTTGCATAGTTCTATCATTTTTCTTTTTCTTCTTTTTAGAAGAACTAGGAACATCAGTATTATTTCTTTGAGAATCTTGCTCGATTCTCTTAGGGTGGCCTTCAGGATACAAAGGTTCCTGAGTCATTCTACCAGTTCTAGTAGCCACTCTAACAGCATAATCATTTTTCTTGCTATTCATTTCATCAAGCACTTCTTTTTTAGCCTTAAGTACTTGTTCTACTTGAGTGGTAACCATAGAAGCATGTTTTCTAACAAGTTTAAGTTCACCTTTAATATGAGCCATATAATCACCCAAGCGTCTAATCATATAAGCATTTTCTTTTAATTGTCTACCAAAATAAGCATTGAAGTCATCTTGCTTATACATAAAGTTATCAAACTCATCCAAGCATTGACTAGCAATTTTAGTAGGAGGGACTTCAGCTTTATCATATCTATAGAGAGAATTTACCTTTACTACCTGTGTCGGGATATCGGGATCAGGAGGTTCTTCAGTAAATAAATAATTAAGATCATATGTTTCTTCAACAGGCAGTGAATTCTTAACGTCTTTAGCTTTAATACCTTTTTCTTTCATAGATTTCTTTGCCTCTTGCATATCTTCGGGACTGAGAAATAAAACACCTCTCTTCCTCGGAGTTGGTTTAGGAATAGGCTCAGTAATTGGGTCAGGAGCTGGCTCAGGAAGTGCCCAATTATTTCCATTTGTCAACATATTATTCAATAGAATTTCAGCTTCATCCGGTGTTCTTTCCCTGAAAAGAGAACCAGCACAACTATCCAGGTAATCTCTGGAAGCATCGGTTAGTCCATTATAAAAGATATCAAGTATTTCAGGTTTCTTAAGAGGATGATCTGGCAAAGCATTAAGTAACTTGAGAAGCCTCCCCCAAGCTTGTGGGAGTCTCTCTTCTTTAATTTGCACAAAGTTGTATATTTCCCTCAAAGCAGCTTGTTTCTTATGAGCAGGAAAATATTTAGCAGAGAAGTAATAAATCATATCCTGGGGACTACGCACACAACCAGGATCAAGAGAATTAAACCATATCTTAGCATCACCCTTTAACGAGAACGGAAATATTTTGTGTATATAAAAGTAACGTGATCTCTCATCATTAGTGAACAGGGCAGTTATATCATTTAACTTAGTAAGATGTGCCACAACAGTTTCAGATTCATAGCCATAAAACGGATCAGATTCAACCAAAGTAATTATATCAGGATCAACTGAGAATTCATAATCTTTATCAGGAACACATATAGGTGAAGTAGCAAAAGCAGGGTCAGGTCTCATTTTATCTCTAAGTGATTCTTTGTTCCATTTAATTAATAACCTCTTAAGCTCATATCTATCTTTGCAAGCAAAAATAGCGGCAGAAGGTTCCGTATCAAAAAGATAACCCTCAGGAATAACAGGCATATTTTCATCATCACTATCATCATCGTATTAAGATTCAATAATTTCTTTTTCTCTAGCCCTAGCAATTTGTTCATCAAGAAATTCACCAAGGGGCACAGTAGTATCAGGCATAGAAGCAGTTTCATCATAAGTATCATGCATAGCAGAAGTGGCATCATCAATAACATGCGACATATCAGAACGAATAGCAGAAGCAGGTGTAGGTGTCGCTAACTTACTCATAACAGAAGGTGAATCAAGTGCAGAGCTAGATGGCAGTTCCTTACCTCCCCTCGTAATTGAGGGATAGATCTTGGTTTTTGGATCTCTCAAGTTCTTCATAGTGTCCAGCAGATATAAATCCCAAGTGACTCAAAGAATAGAGCTATGCTCCCCGGCAACGGCGCCAGAAATTAGTCTTGATAACCCACAAGTATAGGGGATCGCAACAGCTTTCGAGGGTAGAGTATTCAACCCAAATTTATTGATTCGACACAAGGGGAGCCAAAGAATATTCTCAAGTATTAACAGCTGAGTTGTCAATTCAACCACACCCGGAAACTTAGTATCTACAGCAAAGTGTTTAGTAGCAAAGTAATATGATAGTGGTGGTAGCGGCAACAAAAGTAAAGATAGCAAAAGTAATGTTTTTTGTATTTTGTAGTGATTGTAACAGTAGCAGCGGGAAAGTAAATAAGCATAAACCAATATATGGAAAACTCATAGGCACCGGATCAGTGATGGATAATTATGCCGGATGTGGTTCATCATGTAACAGTCATAACATAGGGTGACACGGAACTAGCTCCAATTCATCAATGTAATGTAGGCATGTATTCCGTATATAGTCATACGTGCTTATGAAAAAGAACTTGCATGACATCTTTTGTCCTACCCTCCCGTGGCAGCGGGGTCCTATTGGAAACTAAGGGATGTTAAGGCATCCTTTTAATAGAGAACTGGAACAGAGCATTAGCACATAGTGAATACATGAACTCCTCAAACTATGGTCATCACCGGGAGTGGTCCCGATTATTGTCACTTCGGGGTTGCCGGATCATAACACATAGTAGGTGACTATAGACTTGCAAGATAGGATCAAGAACTCACATATATTCATGAAAACATAATAGGTTCAGATCTGAAAGCATTGCACTCGGGCCCTAGTGACAAGCATTAAGCATAGCAAAGTCATAGCAACATCAATCTCAGAACATAATGAATACTAGGGATCAAACCCTAACAAAACTAACTCGATTACATGATAAATCTCATCTAACCCATCACCGTCCAGCAAGCCTACGATGGAATTACTCACGCACAGCGGTGAGCATCATGAAATTGGTGATGGAGGATGGTTGATGATGACGACGGTGACGAATCCCCCTCTCCGGAGCCCCGAACGGACTCCAAATCAGCCCTCCCGAAAGGTTTTAGGGCTTGGCGGCGGCTCCGTATCGTAAAACGCGATGATTTCTTCTCTCTGATTTTTTCTCATCGAAACTCAATATATGGAGGTGGAGTTGGAGTCGGAGACACAACAGGGGGGCCCACGAGGTAGGGGGCGCGCCCTAGGGGGGGCGCCACCCACCCTCGTGAGAAGGGTGTGGGCCCCCTGGTCTTCATCTTTGGCGAGGATTTTTTATTATTTTTTCTAAGATGTTCCGTGGAGTTTCAAGTCATTCCGAGAATATTTGTTTTCTGCACATAAAACAACACCATGGTAATTCTACTGAAAACAGCGTCAGTCCGGGTTAGTTCCATCCAAATCATACAAGTTAGAGTCCAAAACAAGGGCAAAAGTGTTTGGAAAAGTAGATATGACGGAGATGTATCAGGTCCCGACTGTCAGGAAATTCCTTGTCTGTGAAGATGTAGCTGGTGGGTCCCAGCAGTCAGGGGGCAAATTGTTTTTTTTTTGCCCGGACGCACTTCCTTGCGTTTGAAGATGTAGCTGGTGGGTCCCAGCAGTCAGGGGGAAATGTTTCTTTTTCATGAAATACAATGGCCCGTCCGGTGGGTCCCAACTGTCAGGTGGAGGAATCATTATTTTCCGCGTAATAAGGAGGCATTTCCTTGTTGCGGCCGTGGACCCAGCTGTCAGCCTCTCCACATACAGTCCACGTCCGATGGAAGTCGTTCCTTGACCACGTTGACCACGCCGCACCGAGAGCACCAGGGCGGTGGACGACGGCGAGGCTAGGAAGTGGACGACACGGAGGCAGGGAAGACTCGGCAGTTGTTTGCCACGCGGAGGGGAGTACGACTGTATGAGGGTTTACTGGTTCGTCTGCCGTCGCCGGAGAATAACAGCAGGTGTGGGTGAGTAGAGGGATGGCTAGGCCAGCAATGGGAGTACGGTCGGACGGTGAGGCCTGCGCGGCAGCACAACCGGCCGCGAGGAGGAGGGAGCAGGCAGTCCCGCCGGCGCTTATTTGAGCAGCTGGAGCAGGAAGAGCAAAGATTGAAGAAGCACGACGTCTGTTGGATGGACATCCAACAGTCAGTGCTTGTGCGTCAACCTTTTTTAGGAAAGCCTCAAATCTGTGGAAAACAGCATACAACCCATCTGCCATTATTTATACTAATTTATAGCCCATTTGCTAATTCTTAAGGTTTTGTTTAGAGCCCATATTCTTTTTGTTAGCATTACAGCCCATATTGTGGCAACGGTTAAAAAATTATACAAAATTTTGCATATTTCGGTGCGGTCCGAACTGTTTTTAATCCCGAAATTTCGACTCGCATTCAAACTGATTTTAAAAATAAATGTATATCAATATAAAATCCAACAAATTCTCCATGCATAAAAATTAATGTAATTTAAAATCTTGAGATGAAAAAAAGATATTTGAAACTAATTGCCGGTTTGATGTGTTTTAAAAATGTACAACTCATTTCTCATTACTGATGGGCCATTTTCTCGGCCATCCGAATGAAAGCTCTCCTCGTCTTGAAAGATTTGCAGCCCAAAAGGCCTGACAAAGCGACTTACTTGGCAAATCACCAAAAAACTGGGTTGTGGTCGTGGACCCAGCTGTCAGCCTCTCCACGTACAGTACTCTTCCGATGGAAGTCGTTCCTCGACCACATTGACCACGCCGTGCGGAGAGCACCACGGCGGTGGACGACAGCGAGGCCTAGGAAGGGGACGACGCGGCAATGGAAGCCCGCGCGGAGAGGACTACGAGGGTTCACTGGTTCGGCTGCGGTGTGAGGCTGCCGTCGTCGCAGGGCCTGGCCAGCGGTGGGAATAGTAGGGGCGGTGAGGCCTCTGCGGCAGCACAGCCGGCCACGGGAGGCAGGAGCATGCGGCACGACCGGCGCTGCTTTGGGCAGCTGGAGCAAGAAGACCAGAGGTTGGAGAAGCACTACGGCCATTGGATGGACATCGTACGGTTACTGGAGCTAGAATCGTTCATATTGACTAATTTGACAAAGCTCTTCGTCCCTGTCAACTTAGTAGGCCCACAAGTCAACCTCCCAGCAAGGTGGGTCCCAGCTAGCTGGGGGAGTATTCATTTTTTTGTGTGTAATAAGGAGGCACTTCCGGTGGGTCCGAGCTGACAGTGGGGGGTGTTTTTTCGCAAAATACGGTGGCCCGTCCGGTGGGTCCCAGCAGTCAGGGGGAAACAATTTTTTCGCAAAATATTGGTGGCCCGTCCGGTGGGTCCCTGCTGTCAAGTGGAGGAATAATTATTTTGCACGTAATAAGGAGGCACTTCCTTGCTGCGGCCGTGGACCCAGCTGTCAACCTCTCCACGTAAGTCCACGTCCGATGGAACCCGTTCCTTGACCATGTTGACCACGCCGCGCCGAGAGCACTAGGGCGATGGACGAAGGCGAGGCCTAGGAAGGGGACGACGCGGAGCCGGGGAAGAGGCGGTAGTGGATGCCCACGCGTAGAGGAGTACGAGGGTTCACTGGTTCGCTGCGGTGTGAGGCTGCCGTCGCCGCAGAATAACAGGGGGTGTGGGTGAGTAGAGGGATGGCCTGGCCAGCGGCGGAGTAGTAGGGGGCTGTGAGGCCTCCGCCGCATCGCAGCCGGCCACGGGAGGCAGGAGCACGAGGCACGACCGGCGCTGGTTTGGGCGGCTGGAGCAAGAAGACCAGAGGTTGAAGAAGCACTACGGCCGTTGGATGGACATCGTACGGTCACTGGAGCTAAAATCGAGCATATTGACTAAGTTGACAAAGCCCTCCGTCCCCGTCAACTTAGTAGGCCCACAAGTTAGCCTGCCACTAAGGTGGGTCCCAGCTAGCAGGAGGGTATTCATTTTTTGTGCGTAATAAGGAGGCACTTCCGATGGGTCCGAGCTGACAGCAGGGGGAACGTTTTTTTTCACGAAATACGGTGGCCCGTCGGGTGGGTCCCAGCAGTCAGGGGCAAACATTTTTTTCGCGATATACTTGTGGGCGTCCGGTGGGTCCCTGCTGTGAGGTGGAGGAATAATTATTTTTCGCGTAATAAGGAGGCACTTCCTTGCGGCTGCCGTGGACCCACCTGTCAGCCTCTCCACGTACAGTATTCTTCCGATGGAATTCGGTCGTTGACCACATTGACCACGCCACGCCAACAGCACCACGGCGGTGGACGACGAGGAGGCCTAGGAAGGGGATGACGCAGAGCCGGGGAAGACGCGGCAGTGGATGCCCACGCGGAGAGGAGTATGAGGGTTCACTGGTTCGGCTGCGCTGCCGTCGCCGCAGAATAACAGGGGTGTGGGTGAGTGGAGTGGAGGGATGGCCTGGCCAGCGGTGGGAGTAGTATAGGGGCGGTGAGGCCTCTGCGGCAGCACAGCCGGCCACAGGAGGCGGGAGCAGGCAGCACGACCGGCGCTGCTTTGGGCGGCTGGAGCAAGAAGATCAGAGGTTGAAGAAGCACTACGGCCGTTGGATGGATTCGTATGGTCTGTCAAGCTAGAATCGTGCATATTGACTAAGTTGACAAAGCCCTTCGTGTGACGCCCTCGATTCAATCGTACACTAATCATACACGCAAATGTGTACGATCAAGATCAAGGACTCACGGGAAGATATCACAACACAACTCTAGACAAAATTAAAATAATACAAGCTTTAAATTACAAGCCAGGGGCCTCAAGGGCTCGAATACATAAGCTCGAAAACACAAGAGTCAGCGGAAGCAACAATATCTGAGTACAGACATAAGTTAGACAAGTTTGCCTTAAGAAGGCTAGCACAAAACAACAACGATCGAAAAGGCAAGGCCTCCTGCCTGGGAGCCTCCTAACTACTCTTGGTCGTCGGCGTCCGTCACGTGGTAGTAGGCACCCTCGGGGTAGCAGCAGTCGTCAAAGGTGGCATCTGGCTCCTGGACTCCACCATCTGGTTGCAACAACCAGAAAGAAGAAAGAAGGGGGAAAAGGGGGAGCAAAGCAACCGTGAGTACTCATCCAAAGTACTCGCAAGCAAGGATCTACACTACATATGCAACATTATCAAAGGAAGGCTGTATATGTGGACTGGGCTGCAGAAATGCCAGAATAGAGAGAAGGTCTAGTCCTATCGAAGACTAGCATCTTCTGGAAACCACCATCTTGCAGCAAACAGGAGGGAGTAGAGTAGCATAAAGTAAAGTAGTAGTAGTGTTATCAACCTCGGCCAGAGATCCTTTCTCGACTCCCTGGAGAAAGGAATCCCAGAGCCATACTATCCAGTTACCATCACAATCCAATACTCATCACCATCCAATTCTCATCACAAGTATCCAGTTCTAGTTGTATCGATCGGGATACAACTCCAAGTGTCCGTTACCGTAGGACAGGCTATGCATAGATTTAGTTCTTCCCTGCAGGGGTGCACCAACTTACCCACCACGCTCGCTTAACTCCGGCCGGACACACTTTCCAGGGTCATGCCCGGCCTCGGCCAAACAATACGCCGCAACCCGACCTAGACTTAACAGAGAGGTCAGCACGCCGGACTAAACCTATGCCCCCAGGGGTCATGCGCCATCTCCCCGGAAACTCCTGCACGTTGCGTACGCGGCCGGTGAGCAGACCTAGCTACCTCCTTCAACAAGGCAGGCGCTTGCGCAGTCCAACCCGGCGCGCGCCACTCAGTCGCTGACGTCTATTAAGCTTTGGCTGATGTATACGACGCAGAACGCCCATACTATGCCCACGTGATGGTTAGTGCTATCAGGCCAGAGGCCCCTCGGATCAAATATCCAAATCGTAGTGGATTAGGAACGTGCGGTAACAAGCAGAGACTCACGAAAGATGCGACCCCGTTGCCCCGTCTCGAGGACTTGCGGCAAGGGCTAGGAATGCCCGGCCACGCCTCGTAATTATCTCGCGGGCACCCTCCAGGTCAACCCGACTCCACATCACTCGCAATTAAGCTCGCGCGGGTACCCCTCAGGGTCGACCCGTCTTTCCAAGTAACAGTGGTAAAGTCCAAGTATCCGTGTGTCCAAACATTAAGGGGAAAACCCGAGGAATCACCCCCGGTGAATTCCACTCGATGTAATCATCAAGGTGAACGTAAGAGGAATCACCCCCGAGGTTCACACTTGAGGGGTTGCACGACAGAGTCATATCGGAAGTGGTTAAAGAGGAAATCACCCTCGATGACCACGACCGAATAGCTACACTACAGGGTTAACATCAGAAGTGTTGTAGAGGTCTCACCCTCGGCACTCGATAGTATCCCAGTAGTGTCGAGCAACTAAGGGGAAAGTGATGTGCGGTGCCGGGGCCTGGTCTTCGATCCCGTTGATCGGGTCTTCAATGATGAAGCAGGGGCAACAAGGACAAGGTGGGGGTCACTGATGGATCACTAACCAACCTATACTAAGCAGTTTAGGATAAGCAGGTAAGGTACAACAGCAGATACAAAAGCAGGCTATGCATCAGAATAGGAGCAAACAATAACAGTAGCAAAATCTAATGCAAGCATGAGAGAATGGAATGGGCGATATCGGGATGATCAAAGGGGGGGCTTGCCTGGTTGATCTGGCAAGGAGGGGTCGTTGTCGACGACGTAGTCGATCACCGGGGCATCAGCGGCCTCGGGGTCTACCGGAGAGAAGAGGGGGAAGAAACAGTAAATACATAGCAAACAGAGGTAACACTAAGCATGACATGACGATACGTAGCGCTAAGCGTGCTCTAACGCGGTCCTAGACGTTATAGGTGAAGGGGGAATTCAACCGGGAAGGTGTTCCCGGTTCCGGACCTGTGTCAGACAGATGACCGGAGGGGGAAAGTTCCATGTTCAGCATGCTAGGGGCATGTGACAGATGAACGGACCGCATATTCGGATTCGTTGGATTTTTCTGAGCAACTTTCATATAGAAAACATTTTCATCCGAGTTACGGTTTATTTTCTATGAATTTTTAAAGATTAAACCATTTTCTGGAATTATTTAAAATAAAAGAAAAGATAAAATGACGTCAGCATGACGTGCTATTGATGTCAGCAGTCAACAGACTCGCTGACCAGGTCAAACTGACCAACGGGTCCCACATGTCATAGACAAAGGGCTAACAGTGGGTTATATTAAATTAACAGGGTGTTAATTAGCAGTTAGGCCCCACATGTCAGTGACTAATTAGCTAAACTAATTACTTTTAATTATAAAACCATTTTAATTAGTTTAATTATGTGGTGGGGCCTACACGTCAGGTGGTACTGGGCTGCCCAGTCAGCAGTTGACTGGGTCAACCCGGTCAACTGGGGGCCATTGGGCCCGCTGGCAGCGACCCTGGGGGTGGCCCCAGGTGTGCCACGTCGGCGGTGGCCGGTGACTCAATGCCGGCGACGCTAAACGCGGCGGCGCGGCTCGGATCTCGCCGGAAAACGGCCTCAGGCGACCATTTGGCGCGCGGCCTAGCGCGTTCGAACGAGGGAAACGATCCGCGTCGATCTACGGCACTCACGCGGTCTGAAGCGGACGGAGTCGACGGCGGCGTCGACCGTGGCGGCGCCGGAATTCGGCCGAGGTGCGGTACGCGGCCAGAGGGCACGAGGTGGCGAGCTAGAGGCTCGGGCGGCACTAGGGAGGCGCCCTGAGCACGTTGCCGTGCTTGCCCGGCCTTGGCAACGACTACAGCGACGGCGACTAGCTGCACGGCGGAACCGAGCTCGGCCATGGCGGGCGCTGTGGCGACGGGATCACCAGAGGCCAGGGGAGTGAGGGGAGAGGATGAGGGGCTCACCGCGCGGTGCAAGAAAGGCCCTCGACAGGTTAGGAGCGCAGGGGAAGGCCGAATCGACGACAGCGGCGTCCGACGACCCGGGAAGGAAGAAGACGGGGATCCGGTGTTGCGGGGCTTGCCAGCTCGCGTTCGTGACCGTAGTCGACGTAGCGGAGCGCAGAGGAGCGGCTGGTTACGGCGGAGGAGCACGAGGGGAGCGGTCGCCGCGGTGATGCGAGGTGGGACGACGGCGATGGTGCTCGGGTGAGGCGGGCGAGCGAGACAGAGAGGGAGAGGAGGAGCAGGCGGAGTGGGTGGTGCAAGTGGAGGCGGGGATCGAGGAGGCGAGGAGGCGCAAGCCTTATCCCCTCGCTCGGGCGACACCGGCGAGGCGGGTCCGGCGGGGACGGGCGCGCTCTGCCTCGCCCGGTCGGAGGAACAGGAGGAGGGGGGAGAGCGACAGGAAAGGGGGAGTGGGCCGGCTAGGGTGGGCCGACGGCCAGCTGGGCCTGTCTCTGCGGCCTTAGGCCCAGGGGCAGGGGGGTTTTCCTTTCCTTTTTTGTAAACAGCTTTTGCATTTTCTTTTCTTTTTCTTTTAGCCAATAAAGACTTTGCAAAAAATTATGCCATTGGACAAAATAATTTCAAAGAAGTATATTGCACTGCCACGAAAATATTGTGAGACTTTAGAAAAAGAATGCCAATTTTATAAATTAAAAAGGCATTTAATTTATTGCTTAGGCCATTGTTTTAAGTAGCTTAGGCCACTTAAACCTTTTGCAAAAATGTTGGTTCACCACCAATATTAGTTGTGGATTATTTGGCACATGATGAACATTTTTGTGTTCATGTCTGAGCATTTTGAATTGCACACAGAATTTGAATTTGAATTCAATTGGAATGTGAAAGAACATGAGACAATAATGATCAGGCACATGTTTAGCAAAAAGATTAACTTAACCCCAGGGGTTACTGTAGCATCATTACACCGGGGTGTTACAACTCTCCTCCTCTAAAAGAAATTCTCGTCCCGAGAATTAAGAGGTAGAAGGGAACAGGTCGGGGTATTCAGCCCGGAGGTTATCTTCGCGTTCCCAAGTGGCTTCCTCTTTAGTATGATTCGACCATTGCACCTTGAGGAACTTGGTAACCTTCTGGCGGGTTCGATGTTCAGCTTCTTCAAGAATGCAGATCGGATGCTCTTTGTAAGTGAGATCATCTTGAACTTCAATCAATTCCGGATCCACTTCACGTTCCGGATCCTTGAAGCATCGACGAAGTTGCGACACATGGAAGACGTCATGGACGTGAGAGAACTGAGGTGGCAACTCCAATTGATAAGCCACCAGTCCACGACGGGCGAGAATACGGAAGGGACCAATGTAGCGCGGAGCTAGCTTGCCCTTGACTCCGAACCGATGAGTGCCTCTCAAAGGAGTGACACGCAGATAAGCTTGTTCACCAGGTTGATAAGTTGAACCCCAGTGTTTCCGGTCATAGTTGCTCTTCTGGCGGGATTGGGCCGCCTTGAGATTATCCCGGACAATGCGAACCTGCTCTTCAGCTTGTTGAATAATGTCCGGACCAATGAGTGCTCGTTCCCCAGTTTCTGACCAATTCAGAGGGGTTCGGCACTTACGTCCATAAAGCACTTCAAAGGGTGCCATCTTCAAGCTGGCTTGATAGCTGTTGTTATAAGAGAACTCCGCATAAGGGAGAGATTCTTCCCACTTCTTGCCGAAAGAAATAACACAAGCTCGAAGCATGTCTTCAAGAATTTGATTGACTCGCTCGACTTGGCCTTGGGATTGGGGATGATAAGCAGTGCTCCAGGTAATATGAGTTCCCATTGCCTCTTGGAAACTATCCCAGAACTTAGAAGTGAAAATACTGCCGCGGTCTGAACTGATCTCCTTCGGAATGCCGTGGAGTGACACAATTCGGGAGATATACAAGGTTGCCAATTGACTAGCAGTGATAGTCTCCTTGACTGGCAGAAAGTGAGCAACCTTCGAGAATTGGTCGATGACGACAAAGATAGCATCGTTACCTTTCTGAGACTTGGGAAGGCCAGTGACGAAGTCCATTTGAATCTTATCCCACTTCCATTCAGGAATCGGAAGCGGTTGTAGAAGTCCAGCCGGTTTCTGATGTTCTGCTTTGACGCGACGACAAACGTCACATTCTTCAATATATCGAGCAATGTCTTGCTTCATCTTAGACCACCAGTACTTCTGACGGATGTCTAGATACATCTTGGTACTTCCCGGATGAATAGAGAGAGGGGTGTCATGCGCTTCTTTCATCACCTTCTCTGTCATAAGCTCGAACCGGGGTACGACAATGCGATCTCTGAAGTATAAGGTTCCATCTTCACCAAGTGAGAAATCTCTGGATTTCTCTAAGGCAAGATCCTTTTTCATCAGATCAACATGAGCATCTTTGGCTTGAGCAGACTTGATTGCTTTCAGAAGAGTTGGTTCCAAAACAAGGTTATTCAGAGAACCCTGTGGAACTAGTTGAAGGTTCAGCTTGCATAGCTCTTCATAAAGGCGGGGTTGAGCTTTGTAGACCTGGTGATTATTGCAATAAGACTTTCGGCTTAGGGCATCGGCCATTACATTAGCCTTGCCAGGTGTATAAGATATACCGCAGTTGTAGTCAGCAATAGCTTCCATCCATCGCTGCTGACGGAGGTTCAGATCTGGCTGAGTAAACAGGTATTTCAGACTCTGATGATCGGTGAAGATCTCACAACGATTACCGAGAAGGTATTGTCGCCATAGTTTCAGTGCAAAGATAACCGCAGCAAGCTCGAGGTCATGAACTGGGTAGTTCTCTTCGTGAGGACGCACTTGACGGGAGGCATAGGCAATCACTCTGCGCTCTTGCATTAGGACGCAGCCTAATCCTTGACGTGAAGCGTCGCAATAGATGACAAAGTCCTTGCGAGAATCAGGGGGAGCAAGCACTGGGGCAGAAGTCAGTTTGTCCTTGAGTGCCTGGAAACTTTCCTGACATTTGTCTGTCCAATCGAACTTAACGCCTTTGTGAAGCAGATTAGTCAGTGGCTTGGCGATCTTGGAGAAGTTCTCGACAAAGCAGCGACAATAGCTGGCCAGTCCGAGAAAGCTTTTGACTTGCTTGACAGTCTTCGGAGGGGTCCAGTCAAGAATAGCCTGAACGCGCTCTGGGTTGACGGCAATACCACCCTTGGAGATAACATGACCAAGGTAGGTGACTTCGGGTAACCAGAATTCACACTTGGAATACTTGGCATAAAGTTGATGCTCTCGAAGCTTCTCCAGAACAAGACGAAGATGTTCAGCATGTTCTTCTTTATTCTTCGAATATTCCAGGATATCATCCAGATAGACTACGACGAACTTGTCGAGGTAATCCATGAATATATAGTTCATCAGACGAGAGAATGTAGCTGGAGCATTGGTTAAACCGAATGACATGACGGTGTACTCGTAAGAACCATAACGAGTCACAAATGCGGTCTTTGGAATATCCTCTTCACGAACACGGATCTGGTGGTAACCCAACCTCAAGTCGAGTTTAGAGAATATCGATGAACCAGCCAGTTGATCATACAGATCATTGATCCGAGGAAGGGGATATTTGTTTTGAATTGTAGCTTGGTTGATAGGACGATAGTCTTGGACCAAACGGTTCGTACCGTCCTTCTTCTTGACGAAGAGAGAAGGTGCTCCCCAAGCAGAGGAACTTGGACGAATGAAACCCTTGTGAAGAGATTTGTCGATTTCCTCCTTAAGCTCAAGGAGTTCATGAGGTGGCATCTTGTAGGGTCGTTTTGCAATAGGAACGGTGCCTGGTTTCAAGTCGATGACGAACTCGACAGCCCGGGCAGGGGGTATTCCTGGAAGTTCTTCTGGAAATACGTCTTGGAAGTCGCGAACGACTGGAATCTTTTCAATTCCCTCAAGAGGTGCCGCGTTCAACGCATTCAAAGCATAAAGTCGTGCTTCAGCATTTTGAACAAGCTGAGCATGGTAGGTTACAATCTCATCTGAAGGATGTAGGAGGTGAACGACCTTGGTAGCGCAAACGATAGAGGCAGTATGCGCTTTCAACCATTCCATTCCCAGAATGAGGTCAATATTGGAAGACTCCAGAATAATGGGAGAAACAAGGAATTCCAACCCTTCAATTTCAACAGGAACGTCGCGACCAATCATGGTAGTTTGACATCGGCCCGCAGGGGTGCGTACCACTATCGGAGTGTTCATGGGCTCGCATCGAATGTCATGTGCGTAAACAAAATTTTCTGACATGAATGAATGTGATGCTCCTGAATCAAACAAAACAGAAGCTGGTACTGAATTAACAAGGAGAGTACCCAACACAGTGGCAGGCTGGTCTTGAGCTTCATTCAGATCAACATGATTAGCCTGACCACGACCATAAGGTCTGGCATTGTTGTTATGGGGTTGATTGTTACGGTCAGTTGAAGACAGAGCCAGCTGATTCTGATTCTGAGGGCATTTCCTGGAGCGGTGACCTGGAAGGCCACACTGGAAGCACAGACCATCATTGGGATTGGGAGCAGAAGCTTGGGGTGGTACAGCCCGAAGGGGCTGCCTCTGCGGTTGAGGAGGCAGACGAGGTGCAACATAGGACTGTCTTGGTGCAGGTGCAGTTGGACGATACATGCTGTGGGGAATCCATATCCGACGCTTCTGCGCTGATGGGCCCGAAGATGGGCCAGCATCACGGCTACGCCTGAGGGATCCCTGGTGTTCCTGAAGACCAGTCTCAACCTGAATAGCCTTGTTCACCAAGGTGGCGAAGTCGGCAAAGTCATGAACAAGCAATGCTAGCTTGATATCAGGGTGAAGTCCATCATGAAACTTCTCTTGCTTATGAGCATCAGTTGCAATGTCTTCTTCAGCATAACGTGACAAGTCCAGAAATTCCCGTTGATAAGCATCTACAGTCTTGTTGCCTTGGGTGAGGTTGCGGAACTCTCGCTTCTTCCTGTCCATGGTTCCCCGAGGAATGAAACAGGCACGGAAGACAGCTTGGAAATCCGGCCAAGTAATGACCGTTCCAGCAGGTAGGGTACGCCTGTGGCTGTCCCACCATTGAGCAGTAGGACCCTTCAGAAAGAAAGATGCGAAGGTGACATAGCTGGCAGGAGCAACACTAGTAGACTCCATTTCATATGTGATGTCGTGGAGCCAGTCATCAGCATCAAGGGGTTGAGTTGAGCTGCGGTAGATAGTTGGGTTGAGGCGCATGAAGTCCTGCAGAGTTACTCGGGTTGGATGTTGATTCATGTTCGGACGAGGAAACTGAGCCATCATTCCTTCCATGAACTGGCGAGTTAACTCAAACTGTTGCCTCATTCCAGTAAAGAATTCAGGCAGTGGTGGGTCGTTGGCACCACAGCCACGACCAGCGGGTCTAACCATCCTGCTAACATGTAACAGGGGTAGTTCAACATTGAGCATTTGCAAAGATAAGGATCATTCATGATGAAAACATGCATAATGAAGGAGGTACGATGGATTCCACTCCGTAGTCAACACGACAGGGTGTGCACAACTCAAAATGCTATTCTAAGGAATAACTATGGCTTCATCCAACTTCGGGGTGAATGTGGTCACGGGATCCTAATGTTAGTAAATTCGTTTAACCCGAGTAGAAGAGAGTTCAGAGTCCTAGAGTATAGACGAGGAGTAAAAGATGCTAATACCACCCAATGGCGACGTGGGCCCGTAAGCCACACAACCAATGTTAGTAAAAGTTTTCAGTGACTAGACTCAACTTCGGCCAAGGAGTTGGAAAGGGGGCTACCTACAGGCAGTCGGCTCTGATACCAACTTGTGATGCCCTCGATTCAATCGTACACTAATCATACACGCAAATGTGTACGATCAAGATCAAGGACTCACGGGAAGATATCACAACACAACTCTAGACAAAATTAAAATAATACAAGCTTTAAATTACAAGCCAGGGGCCTCAAGGGCTCGAATACATAAGCTCGAAAACACAAGAGTCAGCGGAAGCAACAATATCTGAGTACAGACATAAGTTAGACAAGTTTGCCTTAAGAAGGCTAGCACAAAACAACAACGATCGAAAAGGCAAGGCCTCCTGCCTGGGAGCCTCCTAACTACTCTTGGTCGTCGGCGTCCGTCACGTGGTAGTAGGCACCCTCGGGGTAGCAGCAGTCGTCAAAGGTGGCATCTGGCTCCTGGACTCCACCATCTGGTTGCAACAACCAGAAAGAAGAAAGAAGGGGGAAAGGGGGGAGCAAAGCAACCATGAGTACTCATCCAAAGTACTCGCAAGCAAGGATCTACACTACATATGCAACATTATCAAAGGAAGGCTGTATATGTGGACTGGGCTGCAGAAATGCCAGAATAGAGAGAAGGTCTAGTCCTATCGAAGACTAACATCTTCTGGAAACCACCATCTTGCAGCAAACAGGAGGGAGTAGAGTAGCATAAAGTAAAGTAGTAGTGGTGTTATCAACCTCGACCAGAGATGCTTTCTCGACTCCCTGAGAAAGGAATCCCAGAGCCATACTATCCAGTTACCATCACAATCCATTACTCATCACCATCCAATTCTCATCACAAGTATCCAGTTCTAGTTGTATCGATCGGGATACAACTCCAAGTGTCTGTTACCGTAGGACAGGCTATGCATAGTTTAGTTCTTCCCTGCAGGGGTGCACCAACTTACCCACCACGCTCGCTTAACTCCGGCCGGACACACTTTCCAGGGTCATGCCCGGCCTCGGCCAAACAATATGCCGCAACCCAACCTAGACTTAACAGAGAGGTCAGCACGCCGGACTAAACCTATGCCCCCAGGGGTCATGGGCCATCTCCCCGGGAACTCCTGCACGTTGCGTACGCGGCTGGTGAGCAGACCTAGCTACCTCCTTCAACAAGGCAGGCGCTTGCGCAGTCCAACCCGACGCGCGCCACTCAGTCGCTGACGTCTATTAAGCTTTGGCTGATGTATACGACGCAGAACGCCCATACTATGCCCACGTGATGGTTAGTGCTATCAGGCCAGAGGCCCCTCGGATCAAATATCCAAATCGTAGTGGATTAGGAACGCGCGGTAACAAGCAGAGACTCACGAAAGATGCGACCCCGTTGCCCCGTCTCGAGGACTTGCGGCAAGGGCTAGGAATGCCCGGCCATGCCTCGTAATTATCTCGCAGGCACCCTCCAGGTCAACCCGACTCCACATCACTCGCAATTAAGCTCGCGCGGGTACCCCTCAGGGTCGACCCGTCTTTCCAAGTAACAGTGGTAAAGTCCAAGTATCCGTGTGTCCAAACATTAAGGGGAAAACCCGAGGAATCACCCCCGGTGAATTCCACTCGATGTAATCATCAAGGTGAACATAAGAGGAATCACCCCCAAGGTTCACACTTGAGGGGTTGCACGACAGAGTCGTATCGGAAGTGGTTAAAGAGGAAATCACCCTCGATGACCACAACTGAATAGCTACACTACAGGGTTAACATCAGAAGTGTTGTAGAGGTCTCACCCTCGGCACTCGATAGTATCCCAGTAGTGTCGAGCAACTAAGGGGAAAGTGATGTGCGGTGCCGGGGCCTGGTCTTCGATCCTGTTGATCGGGTCTTCAATGATGAAGCAGGGGCAACAAGGACAAGGTGGGGGTCACTGATGGATCACTAACCAACCTATACTAAGCAGTTTAGGATAAGCAGGTAAGGTATAACAGCAGATACAAAAGCAGGCTAAGCATCAGAATGGGAGCAAACAATAACAGTAGCAGAATCTAATGCAAGCATGAGAGAATGGAATGGGCGATATCGGGATGATCAAAGGGGGGGCTTGCCTGGTTGATCTGGCAAGGAGGGGTCGTTGTCGACAACGTAGTCGATCACCGGGGCATCAGCGGCGTCGGGCTCTACCGGAGAGAAGAGGGGGAAGAAACAGTAAATACATAGCAAACAGAGGTAACAATAAGCATGACATGACGATACGTAGCGCTAAGCGTGCTCTAACGCGGTCCTAGACGTTATAGGTGAAGGGGGATTTCAACCGGGAAGGTGTTCCCGGTTCCGGACCTGTGTCAGACACATGACCGGAGGGGGAAAGTTCCATGTTCAGCATGCTAGGGGCATGTGACAGATGAACGGACCGCATATTCGGATTCGTTGGATTTTTCTGAGCAACTTTCATATAGAAAACATTTTCATCCGAGTTACGGTTTATTTTCTATGATTATTCAAAGATTAAAGCATTTTCTGGAATTATTTAAAATAATAGAAAAGATAAAATGACGTCAGCATGACGTGTTGATGACGTCAGCAGTCAACAGACTCGCTGACCAGGTCAAACTGACCAACGGGTCCCACATGTCATAGACAAAGGGCTAACAGTGGGTTATATTAAATTAACAGAGTGTTAATTAGCAGTTAGGCCCCACATGTCAGTGACTATTTAGCTAAACTAATTACTTTTAATTATAAAACCATTTTAATTAGTTTAATTATGTGGTGGGGCCTACACGTCAGTGGTACTGGGCTGCCCAGTCAGCAGTTGACTGGGTCAACCCGGTCAACTAGGGGCCATAGGGCCCGCTGGCAGCGACCCTGGGGGTGGCCCCAGGTGTGCCACGTCGGCGGTGGCCGGCGGCTCAACACCGGCGACGCTAAACGCGGCGGCGCGGCTCGGATCTCGCCGGAAAACGGCCTCAGGCGACCATTTGGCGCGCGGCCTAGCGCGTTCAAACGAGGGAAACGATCCGCGTCGATCTACGACACTCACGCGGTCTGAAGCGGACGGAGTCGACGGCGGCGTCGACCGTGGCGGCGTCGGAATTCGGCCGAGGTGCGGTACGCGGCCAGAGGGCACGAGGTGGCGAGCTAGAGGCTCGGGCGGCACTAGGGAGGCGCCCTGAGCACGTTGCCGTGCTTGCCCGGCCTTGGCAACGACTACAGCGACGGCGACTAGCTGCACGGCGGAACCGAGCTCGGCCATGGCGGGCGCTGTGGCGACGGGATCACCAGAGGCCAGGGGAGTGAGGGGAGAGGATGAGGGGCTCACCGCGCGGCGCAAGAAAGGCCCTCGACAGGTTAGGAGCGCAGGGGAAGGCCGAATCGACGACAGCGGCGTCCGACGACCCGGGGAGGAAGAAGACGGGGATCTGGTGTTGCGGGGCTTGCCAGCTCGCGTTCGTGGCCGTAGTCGACGTAGCGGAGCGCAGAGGAGCGGCTGGTTACGGCAGAGGAGCACGAGGGGAGCGGTCGCCGCGGTGATGCGAGGTGGGACGACGGCGATGGTGCTCAGGTGAGGCGGCCGAGCGAGACAGAGAGGGAGAGGAGGAGCAGGCGGAGTGGGTGGTGCAAGTGGAGGCGGGGATCGAGGAGGCGAGGAGGCGCAAGCCTTATCCCCTCGCTCGGGCGACGCCGGCGAGGCGGGTCCGGCGGGGACGGGCGCGCTCTGCCTCGCCCGGTCGGAGGAACAGGAGGAGGGGGGAGAGCGACAGTAAAGGGGGAGTGGGCCGGCTAGGGTGGGCCGACGGCCAGCTGGGCCTGTCTCTGCGGCCTTAGGCCCAGGGGCAGGGGGTTTTCCTTTCCTTTTTTTGTAAACAGCTTTTGCATTTTCTTTTCTTTTTCTTTTAGCCAATAAAGACTTTGCAAAAAAAATTATGCCATTGGACAAAATAATTTCAAAGAAGTATATTGCACTGCCACGAAAATATTGTGAGACTTTAGAAAAAGAATGCCAATTTTATAAATTTAAAAAGGCATTTAATTTATTGCTTAGGCCATTGTTTTAAGTAGCTTAGGCCACTTAAACCTTTTGCAAAAATGTTGGTTCACCACCAATATTAGTTGTGGATTATTTGGCACATGATGAACATTTTTTGTGTTCATGTCTGAGCATTTTGAATTGCACACAGAATTTGAATTTGAATTCAATTGGAATGTGAAAGAACATGAGACAATAATGATCAGGCACATGTTTAGCAAAAAGATTAACTTAACCCCAGGGGTTACTGTAGCATCATTACACCGGGGTGTTACACTTCGTCCCCGTCAACTTAGTAGGCCCACTATACTGGGTCCCAGCTAGCAGGGGGTATTCATTTTTTTATGCGTAATAAGGAGGCACTTCCTTGCGTGCGAAGATATAGCTGGTGGGTCTGAGCTGTCAGCGGTGGTAATGTTTTCTTCGCGAAATACAGAGGCCGTTTCGGTGGGTCCCAGATGTCAAGTGAAGGAAATCATTATTTTGCGCGTAATAAGGAGGCATTTCCTTGCGTGCGGCCGTGGACCCAGCTGTCAGCCTCTCCGGGTACAGTCCACTTCATATGCATGTCAGCCGTTGACCATGCTGACCACGCCACGCCGAGAGCACCAGGGCGGTGGACGACGGCGAGGCCTAGGAAGGAAACGACACGGAGGCAGGGAAGACTCGGCCGTTGTTTTTTTTTTCAAGCGAAGGGGAGTACGACTGTACGAGGGTTTACTGGTTCGTCTGCCATCGCCGGAGAATAACAACAGGTGTGGGTGAGTAGAGGGATGGCTAGGCCAGCGATGGGAGTACGGTGGGCGGTGAGGCCTGCGCGGCAGCACAGCCGGCCGCGGGGAGGAGGGAGCAGGCAGTCTCGTCGGCGCTTGTTTGAGCGGCTGGAGTAGGAAGAGGAGAGATTGAAGAAGCACGACGGCCGTTGGATGGACATCCAACAGTATACATGCCATCTGTGGAAAGCCTCAAATCTGTGGAAAATAGCATACAGTCCATCTGCCATTATTTCAAATAATTTACAGCCCATTTGCTAATTCTTACGGGTTTTTTGGAGCCCATATTCTTTATGTTAGCATTACAGCCCATATTGTGGCCACGGTAAAAAAAATTATACGAACTTTTGCATATGTCGGTGCGGTCTGAACTGTTTTTAATCCCGAAATTTTGAGTCACATTCAGACTGATTTTAAAAATAAATGTATATCAATATAAAATCCAATAAATTGTCCATGCATAAAAATCAATGCAATTTAAAATCTCAAAATGAACAAAAGATATTTGAAAATAATTGCCGGTTTGATGTGTTTTAAAAATGTACAGCCCATTTCTAATTACTGATGGGCCATTTTCTCGGCCAGCCGAATGAAGCTCTCCTCGTCTTGAAAGATTTGCAGCCCAGCAGGCCTGATAAAGCGACTTACTTGACAAATCATAAAAGAACTGGGCTAGCCATTTTCAGAAAGAAAGAAAACTACTGGGTTGGTCTGTGGTAAACATAAAACAAAAGGTTGTCTAAATAGGCCAGAGTGTCCCGCACAGCCCAGTTGACACCCTGCTTCTGTCTCAAAAACAAATTAGATAAATGCCACTCCAATTAGGGCGATTCATAAAAATGCCACTGCAATTTCCAAACTTTGAAAAATGTCACTGCAATTTTTGCAAACTTTGAAAAACGCCACTGCAGTTTGCGAACTTTGAAAAACGCCACTCCATACTTCAAAAAATGCCACTAGAAATGGCATGAAATGGCATTTTTCAAAGTTTGGAAATTCCAGTGGCATTTCTCGGATACACCAGATTTGGAGTGGCATTTATCAAATTAACCCAAAACAAAAATGACTGGCGAGCTGCTGGGTCCCTGGTGTCAGCCGCTCGTTGTGCAATTCTCTCGTTTATTGACTACGTTGACGATGGTTGGGACCTAGATATCAGAAATCCACTAGGAGGAGCCATTTTTTATTGGCTTGAAATAAGGAGGCACTTGCTTGCGTACTGCCATGACCTTGGCGGGTCCCTGCTGTCATCCTCTCCATGTACAGTACCAGTTAGTCGTGCTTCAAAACTGATCGGCACGCCATTAAAAAAAATAAAGGTCGATAACTAATGCAGCACCTCGGGCCAATGCGGCTAGATCGCATTTTGCACGAGAAATTACACACCATGTTTCATTGACATGTGGTCCCGTTCCAACATATCAGTGAGACGACGGCAAGTAGTACGAGTATTTCCGAACGGACGTGTAGGTCGAGGCGCCTCTTGGTGAACCGTGGCAAACTCGCAACCATCCACAGACTCTTCGCCTTTCCCTCTCGATTTGGAACTGCTGTCGCACGCTCTTCCTCTGCCTCCTCCATTTTCCTTCAGCCCTTCACCCTTTCTTCTGCCATTGTTCGATCGTCTTCTCCTTGGAGGGAATAGGCCGGAAACGACCCCGTTATTCTTGCCCTGATCTGAAAGATGAGGTGGTGGAGGAACTCATTGATCGGTGCGACTTCATCACCTCGGCTAGCATGGCAGGTTCGTTCAAGCCCATTATCGACTCAACTAATAACATCATTACAAAGAACCCAAGAGTCAAGGAGCGGTTTGATCTCCCCTATCTTCTTCGTCGTGACCCTGATGACTGGCGCCGGCACGACGGAGGCCTCGCCCTGTGCAAGTTGATGCCGCTTGATAATGATACGTATGATGTTAAGATGCCATCGCTTGAGGGCAAGGCTTGGGCGGGCGCAAATGGAGATTGGGTTGTTTACATTGGGTCCAACTGCGAGTGGGAACTTGTGAATGTGTACACTCGTCACCGGGTTCCACTTCCAAAAATCTCCGCACACTGCCCAGAGGTTGAGCACACCGGTAATGTAAGCGCGTTCAAATACGATCATGGTGACTGTCTTCTACGGAAGATAGCAATTTGTCGAGTTCCCAACCGCTCTTGGAATTACAAAATCTATGAAGTTGTTGCTATCTTCGACAGGCTTGTTGCCATCCTTAGTAGTTTGACTCAATGGACATTGCTCAAAAATCAGTTTCTGTGCACGAATGAGTACTGTGATGCAATTCAATACGAGGGCCTTGTGTTTGCTGCCACCACTCATGGCACTCTTTTTGCATGGTATCCTCATAGTTTCGGTACGTTTGTCTTCCATCGTAATTATAATTGTTTCATCCACATGCATGCGGGTTAGCAAGTTTCCCTTTACTAATTAACCTTCTTCTTGTGTTTCCAAGGTCCTGTGAACATCCCACCACCTATACTTGAAAATTTTTATAACCAAGGGGGAGATGTTGATGGTGATGATCACAAGTAGCGCCGATATACTCTGTGGAGCCTGGCAACTAATTCCAATGGATCACCTCTTCTTGTGTGTATACAGCCCACTGATGATGTTACTGCTAAGGAAGCAGGTGTCTCCCATGGTCGCACTCTCCAGACCTATTCCACCACCCGTTGCATGGTATTCGGGATGGATACTAGTGTGCTAGCGCCAACTCCTTCTCCCTGGCACAGAATTGATAGTCTTGGAGAAAACTCGCTCTTCCTTGGACAAAACTATCTGATGATGGTGAAAGGCGATCCAACTGATGTTGACACATTTATGAGAAGCAACTGTGTCTATACCTCAGACATTTGGATGGTTCCCTACCCTGGTACTGATATAGTAGGCCGCTTCAGCCTGGATGATCAGTCCTGCGTTGGTCTCCAGATCGACAACGGATGGCCCATCCCAGAGAATCACTTGTGGTTCAACGCCGCGGAATGGTTGAGTTGAAGTTCATTTCATGGCTTGTTATTTGTTGTGTGGTGAAAACTTTAGTATTTATAATGTATCCTCGTTGTCGATGTGGGTTGATGACTTGTTGTATGTAATAAAATGATATGCCTGTGATAAACTTACTAAATTTATGAATGGCTTTCGAGTCGCTTCTCTAAATTTTTACTACTAGCTTCACATGCTTCGCGCGTCGGGCGGGTGTTTTTACTGTAGCCATATGTTAATGTGTTCATTGTACCTAACCAGCACCTCGAATCCTTGATACTAGTATACTATATACTAGTAGGAGTAAGTAGTAGGAGTAGTAGGGTGGCATGGGCCAGAACAAGCATTCACGTCCAGGAGTACATCACACGCCACCACCACAACGTCCATCTGACACCATATTATTTCTTGGAGTCTGTGCTAGAGCAATCTCTTCAACCTCGTCGTTTCTCTAACTTCAGCCATCGCGCGGCGGGCGAGGTGGGGGTTTGCCGATAGTCGGTTTCCTTAACTGCGGTCCCACTTGTAAGGCCAACTCCAACGCACGACCCCAAACGGACCTCCATTTTGCACGAACTCCAACGATAATTTTGAGTAGAAAAACAAGACCAAAGAAAACAAGAACCACAAGAATACATTTTACTACTCCTGTAAGTTGGATTAGTGCCTTCTCGATGCATTCATTGTTGATCTGCGGAGGCTCAATCTTGCGTGCTTCTTTCTTCTTCGAGTGTAAATAAGTAAACGTTGCTTCCTCGCATCTAGTCTCATGTCTAGCCTCTATTCTAGTAGGAGTATCAACAAGTGCACTAATCTCATCCGAGAGCAGAACCGAAGATTTGGTTGGGTTCTTCCTCCTTTTTCCGACACGTGGGACATCCAGCATCCAGGTCGTGTCATGAAAGAAAATAGAGTTGTAGTTGAAGCCATGAGATGTGCATCTTGGGTTAAACTGTAAATAGAATCTTACTACTCTTGAGTAACTCCAAAAGCGGCCACCGAAGATCTTTATTGGATTTGTTTTTCATCACCAGCACGTCAAGGTGAAAGATGTGCAGGTTCAGTGGGTCCTCTTGCATTTTCACTGACATGTGGGGCCACATGTGAGCAAACAGACGATGGGCTCCGCGCGTCCGCTGGCTGGCTGAGAAGAGAGATAGAGGAGGGGTGAGCATGGACTACAAGAAATTTGTTCTACGTACCTCGATATAGGCTCGATATAGTGGGGTGGCATGAGCCATAACTCGGTAGCATTCACGTCTAGCAGTACGGCACACGCCACCCACACGAGTCCCATCCGACACCAATTTTCTTGGAGTCCGTGCTATAGCCATCTCTTCTCCCTCCTGTTTTCTCAGCCATCGCGCGGTGGGCGGGGTGGGGGTTTGCCGATAGTCGGTTTGCTCAACTGCGGTCCCACTTGTAAGTGAAAATGCAACACCGCACGCATTCCCGCTTGAGCGGCGTGCCGGACCAACCGTGTGGGGGTGCGACGCGAACACGGCAGGCTTTTCCTTTTGAACTTGTAACTTGTAAAATTCGGTTCTGCTCCATGGCGCAACCGATAGATAGAAAATAACGAGTTTGCCTAGAGTAATGAGAAGTTTGGTTCTGGCGTCGTTCATGCATGGAGTACGTACGAAAATTATGAAGTTGATGCGAAAGGTAAGATAATTACTGTAGTATCATATACTACTACACGGATTTGACGGAAAGATAAAAATACATACGGATCCATCAACGTTCAACGACATCCTCACGCCCTAGTGCGCCGGGTCACCAACCGACGTGTGAGGAGCAGCGGCGTTGGCGGCGAGCTCAACGTGCTTCTGAACAGTGTCATCCAAGGTTGCCCTGCACTCCAAGAAGGCTAGCGTCCTATCGTCCTCCTCTTGCATGTAGTAGTCCTTGTGGACGATTTGCGCGTAGATGTGGGTGATTATGTCGATGGTGTCTTGCTGCGCCAGGCGCTGCACGGTGAGCGCGACCTCGAGGTGGACATTCTCCGGCACAACGGCGGGCAGTCGCAGGGCCACCAGTGCGTCGAAGAGGTTGTTACCATAGTGGCCGTTGAGGGTGGCGGGCATCGCAGAGCCTGGGCGCGTCGGCTGGAGGCTTACGTCAAAGTCGTCCGCAAGCTTCTTGACGACGGTGAACTTGTCGAGGAAACCGACGAGGACCTCATCGAACAAGGAGACGAAGTTGTTGTCCAAGTGGCCCCTCGCCCTGGCGGCCTCAAGCAATACTACCTGGAGACGTTCCTTGGTGCCGGTGGACGTGGTAGTACTCCTAAATCCATACGGTGGTGCTACTAGTACTAGTAGTACTACTACCAATGTAGTAGTAGGAGTACTAGCACTATACTACCCATTGGTCAAATTATTACGTGTTGCTCCTCATAGTGAAGTGACAAGACCCTGCGCCGGAGATGACACCTGAGTATAGGCGCCGTGTTCGGCATACCATAATCAGCCTCACCATCTACAGTCACTATCATCATGGTTGTAGAGCTAGCCTGCTTACAACTAGCCCTGTTCGACATAATTTCCCGTGCGTAGATGCCCGTGCATTGCACGAAACACCAAGATTGGGGGTGGACGGCTCCGGCAGCGGCCATCGTGCCAGATTTTTCCACGGCCTTCTACTCCTAGATTGTGAGAGACAAGGAGTTGTTTGTAAATAGGGAACAAGTGCGGGCATCTTTTTGCAAAAATGGAGAAGCTTGGTTTGTATGCGTCAGATCTAGATCTGACGGCTATTAGTGAAAGATGGGAGGCACAACATCATCACCAACTCAGGGCCTGTTTGATTCGCGGGATTTTGAAAACGCAGGAATAGGACACAGCAATATTACAAGTTTCAAATTGATATTACAAATGTTAGGAGTAATGCTGCACCTACGAAGAGGGAATTACTAGGAAGTTTACGTAAGAACTTTCGTTACTTTAGGTGGATGCAGCATTATCGTACAAACTAAAATCCACCGCCCTGATAAGTCACTAATGGGCAAATAAGTTTTCGAGTCTCTGGCCACTTGATGTTTCAAAAACAAATTCAGCTTCTGCGGAGAAATGAGCTCCACCGTGTACCCGCGCGGGTGTGGCTGGGCACGAAGCGTGAGTACGTGCACGGTGCACGTATCTCTTCTTGTATACGTACACCACCTACGTGGGGTTGTGTGAGAGAGATACAAACCTAGAGAGATATAGTGTGTGGGTTCTTGAGAGTTTTTTTGTGGGGGGGGGGGGTCAATCAAAAAATTTAACATATGCAATGTGTGTGAAATAGAGTCCTGGATATAACATATATATAGAGGGGGCGATCCACGAGAAGAGAGTGGAGGTATCATCGGCTTGAGGTGTCCATAGAATCGAAGAGAGGGATGATGTGTGTGTGTGCGCGCGCGCGATCGATAAAGAGTGCCATCGAATTTGTGTGTGCCCACGTCAAAGATATAGAGTGGCTGGCCTACTGGAACATGAGATGGGACATGTGCAGTTTGTCTCTGTGGCATGGATACCTACCTGCAGCACTCGACTATCGGTGTGTGGTGGGGGAAGAGGGAGGCCCAATTAACTATAGAGGTACAATGGCCAGTATATGTGTGGAGGAGGAGAGAGGCCTACCTCATGTATTAAGGAGATCGATCTGCCTCATGTATTAAGGGAGATCGATCGGCATCCATGCATATGTGCAGGAGATGAATAAGGCTGGGAGAGAGACAGAGCTAGAGTGTTGGAGGGGTGTTAGTGGAGTTGCTTCTAACAAATGGTGGGATAGGCTTGCTAGACAAACGGAGGGCACGCCCGCAATATCAATAAGAGAGGAGATGGTTGCTTGTTGTCTGTGCATGTGCATGTGAGAGACGGGTCAGGAGGCATGCACGAATGATGAGGGGGGACGATGTGGTTGTGGTAAGCAGACGTAACTACATAGGAAGATCAATCTCCCTTTGTAAGAGAAAGGAGAGACATAACTTGTGAGGTACGTCGATCGATGGGGGGTAGTTAAAGTCGATCTAGGTATATGTTGGGAGATCGATCGGTATACATGCATGTGTGTGTTAGAAGCAAAGGAGGCACGAGGAGAAGGGTAGAGAGAGAGGGATGCATGTAGGAGGTGGTACGAGAGGCATACTATATCGAGGGGGAGGAGTGTGCGAGTACGAGAACGATGAAAAGAGTGGTGGGAGTGAGGCATGGACGGTGACAAGAGAAGAGGGGAAGCTTGTGTTTGTGCTAGGCACACCTGGCTAGAGAGGCATATCGATCGATGTGTGCCGTAAAGAAGGAGATGGGGGCCTACACACACCGTGGGTGAACGACCTAAAGTGAAAAGACGAATTTGCGCAATGGAGCTAGAGAATGTTGAGGGAGGATGAGAGGGATGTGGGCGTGTGCATGCACAAGAGAAAGTTAGCGCTAGCTACAAATATAAGAGGGTTGTGTGGGTGTAAAAGATGAACAGAGATCATATATACTTCATTATAAAAAGCGAATTCGGATATTTGAAGAATTTATTATAGTGTTTTAAACCGACGGATGTGTGAATATATATAACGGTGATACACATGGTGTGGTTATGAACATGGTATACTACATTTAATATATTTTATCTCTACTCTTATAAAAACGGAGTTGTTGATGATGGTGTGCCTGCCATCCTGCATTATAGGCCGTCTAATTTATATCTGGCGGATAGCAAGAAAACTATGATGGTTGAAGTTGGCAACAATCATGATTGTAGATTCTTATTGAAATAGAGAAACGAATTCAAATTTAGTTTGAATTGCAGTGGTAGTATAGACATTTGGAATGCACTAAAATGTTGGTATGAGTAGGTTACATGCATTATACAGCAAGCGAAAAAAATTAATCGGACATAACATGGATCATACTCCCTCCTTCCATCTATATAGGGCGTCATGAGATTTTTAAGACCGCCTTTGACTATTAACAAGATTAATAGTACATGGCATGCACAATGTGAAAATTATATCATTGAAAGAACCTTTCACAGACGAATTCAATGGTGTGTGATACGTCTCCAATGTATCTATAATTTTTGATTGCTCCATGCTATATTATCTACTGTTTTGGACTATATTGGGCTTTATTTTCCACTTTTATATTATTTTTGGGACTAACCTATTAACCGGAGGCCCAGCCCAGAATTGTTGTTTTTTGCCTATTTCAGTGTTTCGGATAAACGGAATATCAAACGGAGTCCAAACGGAATAAAATCTTCGGGAACGTGATTTTCTCACCGAACGTGATCCAGGAGACTTGGACCCTACTCCAAGGAACAAAAGAGGCGGTCACGAGGGTGGGCCCCCCTAGGGCGTGCCCCTGCCTCGTGGGCCCCTCGTTGCTCCTCCGGCGTACTTCTTCCTCCTATATATACACATGTACCCCCAAACGATCAGAAGAGGAGCCAAAAACCTAATTCCACCGCCACAACTTTCTATATCCACGAGATCCCATCTTGGGGCCTGTTTCGGAGCTCCACCAGAAGAGGGTCGTCATCACGGAGGGCTTCTACATCATCCTAGCCCCTCCGATGAAGTGTGAGTAATTTACCTCAGACCTTCGGGTCCATAGTTAGTAGCTAGATGGCTTCTTCTCTCTCTTTGAATCTCAATACAAAGTTCTCCCCCTCTCTTGTGGAGATCTATTCGATGTAATCTTCTTTTTGCGGTGTGTTTGTTGAGACCGATGAATTGTGGGTTTATGATCAAGTCTATCTATGAATAATATTTGAATCTTCTCTGAATTCTTTTATGTATATTGGTTATCTTTGCAAGTCTCTTCGAATTATCCATTTGGTTTGGCCAACTAGATTGGTAGTTCTTGCCATGGGAGAAGTGCTTAGCTTTGGGTTCGATCTTGCGGTGTCCTTACCCAGTGACAGAAGGGGCAGCAAGGCACGTATTGTATCATTGCCATCGAGGATAACAAGATGGGGTTTATTTCATATTGCATGAATTTATCTCTCTACATTATGTCATCTTGCTTAAGGCGTTACTCTATTTTTAACTTAATACTCTAGATGCATGCTGGATAGCGGTCGATGAGTGGAGTAATAGTAGTAGATGCAGAATCGTTTCGATCTACTTGTCATGGACGTGATGCCTATATACATGATCATGCCTAGATATTCTCATAACTATGCTCAATTCTGTCAATTGCTCAACAGTAATTTGTTCACCCACTGTAGAATACTTATGCTCCTGGGAGAAGCCACTAGTGAAACCTATGGCCCCCGGGTCTATTCTCATCATATCAATCTCCATCACTTTAATCTTGCTTTGCTTTTTTACTTTGCTTTTACTTTTTACTTTGCATCTTTATACCAAAAATACCAATATTATATCTATCAGATCTCACTCTCGTAAGTGACCGTGAAGGGATTGACAACCCCTAATCGTGTTGGTTGCGAGTAGCTATCGCTTTGTGCAGGTACGAGGGACTTGAGCGTGGGCTCCTACTGGATTGATACCTTGGTTCTCAAAAACTAAGGGAAATACTTACACTACTATGCTGCATCATCCCTTCCTCTTCGGAGAAAACCAACGCAAGCTCAAGAC
The DNA here is from genome assembly GCF_018294505.1 of Triticum aestivum. Classification (NCBI taxonomy): domain Eukaryota; kingdom Viridiplantae; phylum Streptophyta; class Magnoliopsida; order Poales; family Poaceae; genus Triticum; species Triticum aestivum. The sequence continues at coordinate 462,060,448 of NC_057806.1, read as the reverse complement.
GTAGCAAGAAGGATTTCAGGCGCCGTTGCCTAGGAGTCTACGCAAAAAGTCAACATACCAAGTACCCATCACAATCCCTATCTCTTGCATTATATTATTTGCCATTTGCCTCTCGTTTTCCTCCCCCCCCCCAATTCACCCTTGCCATTTTATTCGCCCTCTCTCTCTATCCTCCCTCTCTATTTGCCTCTTTTTGCCCGTTTGCTTTTGTTTGCTCGTGTGTTAGATTGCTTGCTTGTTGCGATGGCTCAACCGAGATTTGGTGATCTTCACCTTAAAAGGTTAGAGGAGATCGAACCCAATGTTAGGAAGTTTATGGTTTTGCAATTTGAGCATAATAATTTCTTTAGAAACGAGCTTAAGGAACCAAAAAGTTTTATGAGTTATATGAATAAAGAGCTTGATGATATGTCTAAAGAATTTGAGGGTATAAGATCCCAAATTTCTCGTCTAGAAAAGATGACTGCTGAAATTTCGGACATGCAAGCCACCTTAGTTAATAAGATGGCTGCTAAACCGGATACCTATGAAAATCAAGATGAAGAACTAAAAGTTATTGATGTGTCCCCTATTAAATCTTTATTTTGCAATATTAATCTTGATGAAACTAAATATGATCTTCCTTTACCTGGAAGGCGTTTTAAAAATTCGGAGTTTTTAGATCTTAATGATGAAATTGACGAAATGGGATTGAAAGAAATAAAAATCTAGATGTTGCTAAACCCACTATATTGGATTTCAAGGAATTTAATTATAAAAGTTGCTCTTTAATTGATTGTATTTCCTTGTTGCAAACCGTGCTAAATTCTCCACATGCTTATAGTCAAAATAAAGCCTTCACCGAACATATTATTGATGCCTTGATGCAATCTTATGAAGAAAAACTTGAGTTGAAAGTTTCTATCCCTAGAAAACTTTATGATGAGTGGGAACCAACTATTAAAATTAAAGATCATGAGTTTTATGCTTTGTGTGATTTGGGTGCTAGTGTCTCTACTATTCCCAAGACTTTGTGTGATTTGCTAGATTTCCGTAATTTTGATGATTGCTCTCTAAACTTACATCTTGCGGATTCCACTATTAAGAAACCTATGGGAAGGATTAATGATGTTATTATTGTTGCAAATAGGAATTATGTGCCCGTGGATTTCATTGTTCTTGATATAGATTGCAATCCTTCTTGCCCTATTATTCTTGGTAGACCTTTCCTTAGAACGGTTGGTGCGATTATTGATATGAAGGAAGGGAATATTATATTTCAATTTACATTAAAAAAGGGCATGGAACACTTTACAAGAAAGAAAATAAAATTACCATATGAAACTATCATGAGAGCCACCTATGGATTGCCTACCAAAGATGGCAATACCTAGATCTATCCTCGCTTTTATGCCTAGCTAGGGGCGTTAAACGATAGCGCTTGTTGGGAGGCAACCCAATTTTATTTTTATTACTTGCTTTTTGCTCCTGTTTAGTAATAAATAAATTATTTAGCCTCTGTTTTGGTTGTTTTTGGTGTTTAATTATTGTTTGTGCCAAGTAGAACCGTTGGGAAGACTTGGGAAAAGTCTTGTTGAACTTGCTGTAAAAAACAGAAACTTTAGCGCTCATGAGAACTGCTGTCATTTTTATTTGAAGAGTTCTATTTAGTTAATTCTTTTTGAAGATGGTTAATAGATAAATTCCTCATGTCCAGAAATTTATTTTAGAATTTTTGCGGTTCCAGATCTTGCGCTAGCTACAGATTACTACAGACTGTTCTGTTTTTGACAGATTATGTTTTTTGTGTGTTGATTGCTTATTTTGATGAATCTATGGCTAGTAAAATAGTTTATAATCCATAGAGAAGTTGGAATACAGTAGGTTTAACACCAATATAAATAAAGAATGAGTTCATTACAGTACCTTGAAGTGGTCTTTTGTTTTCTTTCGCTAACGGAGCTCGCGAGTTTTCTATTTTGAGTTTTGTGTTGTGAAGTTTTCAAGTTTTGGGTGAATTCTTTTGATGGATCATGGAACAAGGAGTGGCAAGAGCCTAAGCTTGGGTATGCCCATGGAACCCCCAAGATAATCCAAGGACACCAAAAAGTCAAAGCTTGGGGATGCCCCGGAAGGCATCCCCTCTTTCGTCCACTTCCATCGGTAATTTACTTGGAGCTATATTTTTATTCACCAACATGATATGTGTTTTGCTTGGAGCGTCTTGTATTATTTGTGTCTTTGTGTATTAGTATACCACAATCATCCTTGATGTACACACCTTTTGAGAGAGCCATACATGAATTAAAATTTGATAGAATACTCTATGTGCTTCACTTATATCTTTTGAGCTAGATAATTTTGCTCTATGTGCTTTACTTATATCTTTTTGAGCTAAGTAGTTTTGCTCTATGTGCTTCACTTATATCTTTTGAGTGTTATAATTTTGCTCTATGTGCTTCACTTAGATCTTTTAAAGCACGGTGGTGGATTTGTTTTAAAGAAACTATTGATCTCTCATGCTTCACTTAAATTATTTTGAGAGTCTCTTAATAGCATGGTAGTTTGCTTAATAATAATATGCTTGGTATTCAAGATTTGTGAAACTTTCTTTTGAGTGTGTTGAATACTAAGAAAAGATTGAAGCATGATAATTGTTTTGAGATATGGAGGTGATAATATTAAAGTCATGCTAGTTGAGTAGTTGTGAATTTAAAGAATACTTGTGTTAGAGTTTGTGATTCCCGTAGCATGCACGTATGGTGAACCGTTATGTAACGAAGTCGGAGCATGATTTGTTTATTGATTGTCTTCCATATGAGTGGCGGTTGGGGACGAGCGATGGTATTTTCCTACCAATCTATCCCCCTAGGAGCATGCACGTAATACTTTGCTTTGATAACTTCTAGATTTTTGCAATAAGTATATGAGTTCTTTATGACTAATGTTGAGTCCATGGATTATACGCACTCTCACCTTTCCACCTTTGCTAACCTCTCTAATACCGCGCACCTTTCGCCGGTATCATACACCTACCATATACCTTCCTCAAAACAGCCACCATACATACCTATTATGGCATTTCCATAGCCATTCCGAGATATATTGCCATGCAACTTTCCACCATCTAGTTCATCATGACACCTTCATCATTGTCATATTGCTTAGCATGATCATGTAGTTAACATAGTATTTTTGGCAAAGCCACCGTTCATAATTTCTTCATACATGTCACTCTTGATTCATTGCATATCCCGGTACACCGCCGGAGGCATCCATATAGAATCATACTTTGTTTTAGAATCGGGTTGTAATCATTGAGTTGTAAATAAATAAAAGTGTGATGATCATCATTCAATAGAGCATTGTCCCAATAAAAAAAAGAGAAAGGCCAAAGAAAAAAAGAAGGCCCAAAAAAGGGGGGCAATGCTACTATCTTTTTCCACACTTGTGCTTCAAAGTAGCACCATGATATAGCAAGTCTCATATATTGTGCTTCAAAGTAGCACCATGTTCTTCATATAGAGAGTCTCATATGTTGTCACTTTATATACTAGTGGGAATTTTTATGTTATAGAACTTGGCTTGTATGTTCCAATGATGGGCTTCCTCAAAAATTGCCCTAGGTCTTCGTGAGCAAGCAAGTTGGATGCACACCCACTAGTTTCTTTTGTTGAGATTTCATACATTTATAGCTCTAGTGCATCCGTTGCATGGCAATCCCTACTCACTCACATTGATATCTATTGATGGGCATCTCCATAGCCCGTTGATATGCCTAGTTGATGTGAGACTATCTTCTCCTTTTTGTCTTCTCCACAACCACCATTCTATTCCACCTATAGTGCTATATCCATGGCTCACGCTCATGTATTGCGTGAAGATTGAAAAAGTTTTGAAAAAGTTAGAGTATGAAACAATTGCTTGGCTTGTCATCGGGGTTGTGCATGATTTAAATACTTTGTGTGGTGAAGATGGAGCATAGCCAGACTATATGATTTTGTAGGGATAACTTTCTTTGGCCATGTTATTTTGAGAAGACATAATTGCTTTGTTAGTATGCTTGAAGTATTATTATTTTTTATGTCAATATAAACTTTTGTCTTGAATCTTTCTAATCTGAATATTCATACCACAACTAAGAAGATTTGCATTGAAATTATGCCAAGTAGCACTCCGCATCAAAAATTCTCTTTTTGTCATTTACCTACTCGAGGACGAGCAGGAATTAAGATTGGGGATGCCTGATACGTCTCCAACGTATCTATAATTTTTGATTGCTCCATGCTATATTATCTACTGTTTTGGACTATATTGGGCTTTATTTTCCACTTTTATATTATTTTTGGGACTAACCTATTAACCGAAGTGTTGGGGAACGTAGTAATTTCAAAAAAAATCCTACACACACGCAAGATCATGGTGATGCATAGCAACGAGGGAAGAGTGTGATCTCCGTACCCTTGTAGACCGACAGCGGAAGCATTAGCACAACGCGGTTGATGTAGTCGTACGTCTTCACGGCCCGACCGATCAAGCACAGAAACTACGGCACCTCCGAGTTCTAGCACATGTTCAGCTCGATGACGATCCCCGGACTCCGATCCAACAAAGTGTCGGGGAAGAGTTCCGTCAGCACGACGGCGTGGTGACAATCTTGATGTACTACCGTCGCAGGGCTTCGCCTAAGCACCGCTACAATATTATCGAGGATTATGGTGGAAGGGGGCACCGCACACGGCTAAGAATATGATCACGTGGATCAAATTGTGTCCCTAGGGGTGCCCCCTGCCCTCGTATATAAAGGAGCAGGGGAAGGTGCGGCCAGCCAGGAGGAGGGCGCGCCAGGAGGAGTCCTACTCCCACCGGGAGTAGGATTCCCCCCTTTCCTAGTTGGAATAGGATTCGGGAGGGGGAAAGAGGAGAGAGAGAAGGAAGGGGGGCGCCGCCCCCCTCTCCTTGTCCTATTCAGACTAGGGGGGAGGGGCGCGCGGCCCAGCCCTGGCCACCTCTCCTCTCTTCCACTAAAGCCCACTAAGGCCCATATACCTCCCGGGGGGTTCCGGTAACCTCCCGGTACTCCGGTAAAATCCCGATTTCACCCGGAACACTTCCGATATCCAAATATAGGCTTCCAATATATCAATCTTTATGTCTCGACCATTTCGAGACTCCTCGTCATGTCCGTGATCACATCCGGGACTCCGAACAGACTTCGGTACATCAAAATGCATAAACTCATAATATAACTGTCATCAAAACCTTAAGCGTGCGGACCCTACGGGTTCGAGAACAATGTAGACATGACCGAGACACGTCTCCGGTCAATAACCAATAGCGGAACCTGGATGCTCATATTGGCTCCCACATATTCTACGAAGATCTTTATCGGTCAGACCGCATAACAACATACGTTGTTCCCTTTGTCATCGGTATGTTACTTGCCCGAGATTCGATCGTCGGTATCTCAATACCTAGTTCAATCTCGTTACCGGCAAGTCTCTTTACTCGTTTCGTAATACATCATCTTGCAACTAACTCATTAGTTGTAATGCTTGCAAGGCTTATGTGATGTGCATTACCGAGAGGGCCCAGAGATACCTCTCCGACAATCGGAGTGACAAATCCTAATCTCGAAATACGCCAACCCAACATGTACCTTTGGAGACACCTGTAGAGCTCCTTTATAATCACCCAGTTACGTTGTGACGTTTGGTAGCACACAAAGTGTTCCTCCGGCAAACGGGAGTTGCATAATCTCATAGTCATAGGAACATGTATAAGTCATGAAGAAAGCAATAGCAACATACTAAACGATCGGGTGCTAAGCTAATGGAATGGGTCATGTCAATCACATCATTCTTCTAATGATGTGATCCCGTTAATCAAATAACAACTCTTTTGTTCATGGTTAGGAAACATAACCATCTTCGATTAACGAGCTAGTCAAGTAGAGGCATACTAGTGACACTCTGTTTGTCTATGTATTCACACATGTATTATGTTTCCGGTTAATACAATTCTAGCATGAATAATAAACATTTATCATGATATAAGGAAATAAATAATAACTTTATTATTGCCTCTAGGGCATATTTCCTTCAGTCTCCCACTTGCACTAGAGTCAATAATCTAGTTCACATCGCCATGTGATTCAACACTAATAGTTCACATCACCATGTGATTAACACCCATAGTTCACATTGTCATGTGACCTATACCCAAAGGGTTTACTAGAGTCAGTAATCTAGTTCACATCGTTTATGTGATTAACACCCAAAGAGTACTAAGGTGTGATCATGTTTTGCTTGTGAGATAATTTTAGTCAATGGGTCTGTCACATACAGATCCGTAAGTATTTTGCGAATTCTATGTCTACAATGCTCTGCACGGAGCTACTCTAGCTAATTGCTCCCACTTTCAATATGTATCTAGATCGAGACTTAGAGTCATCCAGATCTGTGTCAAAACTTGCATCGACGTAAATTTTTACGACGAACCTTTTTGTCACCTCCATAATTGAGAAATATTCCACTAAGGATATTTTTGACCGCTGTCCAATGATCTACTCTTAGATCACTATTGTACTCCCTTGCTTAACACAGTGTAGGGTATACAATAGATCTGGTACACAGCATGGCATACTTTATAGAACCTATGGCTGAGGCATAGGGAATGACTTTCATTCTCATTCTATTTTCTGCCGTGGTCGCGCTTTGAGTCTTACTCAATTTCACACCTTGTAACACAGGCAAGAATTCTTTCTTTGACTGTTCCATTTTGAACTACTTCAAAATCTTGTCAAGGTATGTACTTATTGAAAAAAACTTATCAAGCATCTTGATCTATCTCTATAGATCTTGATGCTCAATATGTAAGCAGCTTCACCGAGGTTTTCTTCGAAAAAAATCCTTTTAAACACTCCTTTATGCTTTGCAGAATAATTTTACATTATTTCCGATCAAGAATATGTCATACACATATACTTATCAGAAATGTTGTAGTGCTCCCACTCACTTTCTTGTAAATACAGGCTTCACCGCAAGTCTGTATAAAACTATATGCTTTGATCAACTTATCAAAGCGTATATTCCAACTCCGAGATGCTTGCACCGGTCCATAGATGGATCGCTGGAGCTTGCATATTTTGTTAGCACCTTTAGGATTGACAAAACCTTCTGGTTGCATCATATACAACTCTTCTTTAAATCCATTAAGGAATGTAGTTTTGTTTATCCATTTGCCAGATTTCATAAAAATGCGGCAATTGCTAACATGATTTGGACAGACTTAAGCATCGCTACGAGTGAGAAAATTTCATCGTAGTCAACACCTTGAACTTTGTCAAAAACCTTTTTCGACAAGTCTAGCTTTGTAGATAGTAACACTACTATCAGCGTCCGTCTTCCTCTTGAAGATCCATTTATTTTCTATGGCTTGCCGATCATCGGGCAAATCCATCAAAGTCCATACTTTGTTCTCATACATGGATCATATCTCAGATTTCATGGCCTCAAACCATTTCGCGGAATCTGGGCTCATCATCGCTTCCTCATAGTTCGCAAGTTCGTCATGGTCTAGTAACATGACTTCCAGAACAGGATTACCGTACCACTCTGGTGCGGATCTCACTCTGGTTTACCTACGAGATTCGGTAGTAACTTGATCTGAAGTTACATGATCATCATCATTAGCTTCCTCACTAATTGGTGTAGTAGTCACAAGAACAGATTTCTGTGATGAACTACTTTCCAATAAGGGAGAAGGTACAATTACCTTATCAAGTTTTCTACTTTCCTCCTACTCACTTCTTTCGAGAGAAACTCCTTCTCTAGAAAGTTTCCGAATTTAGCAACAAAAGTCTTGCCTTCGGATCTGTGATAGAAGGTGTATCCAATAGTTTCCTTTGGATATCCTATGAAGACGCACTTCTCCGATTTAGGTTTGAGCTTATCAAGTTGAAACTTTTTCACATAAGCATTGCAACCTCAAACTTTAAGAAACGACAGCTTAGGTTTCTTGCTAAACCATAGTTCATACGGTGTCATCTCAAACGGATTTAGATGGTGCCCTATTTAACGTGAATGTAGCTGTCTCTAATGCATAACCCCAAAACAATAGCGGTAAATCTGTAAGAGACATCATAGATCGCACCATATCAAATAAAGTACGATTACGACGTTCGAACACACCATTACACTGTGGTGTTCCAGGTGGCGTGAGTAGTGAAACTATTTCACATTGTTTTAACTGAAGACCAAACTCGTAATTCAAATACTCTTCTCCACGATCAGATCGTAGAAACTTTATTTTCTTGTTACGATGATTTTCCACTTCACTCTGAAATTCTTTGAACTTTTCAAATGTTTCAGACTTATGTTTCATCAAGTAGATATACTCACATCTGCTCAAATTATCTGTGAAGAACAGAAAATAATGATACCTGTCGCGAGCCTCAATATTCATCGGACCACATACATCAGTATGTATGATTTCCAACAAATCTGTTGCTCGCTCCATTGTTCCGAAGAACGGAGTCTTAGTCATCTTGCCCATGAGGCATGGTTCGCAAGCATCAACTGATTCATAATCAAGTGATTCCAAAAGCCCATCAGCATGGAGTTTCTTCATGCGCTTTACACCAATATGACCTAAACGGCAGTGCCACAAATAAGTTTGCACTATCATTATTAACTTTGCATCTTTTGGTTTCAATATTATGTTTATGTGTATCACTATGATCGAGATCCAACGAACTATTTTCATTGGGTGTGTAACCATATAAGGTTTTATTCATGTAAACAGAACAACAATTTATTCTCTTACTTAAATGAATAACCGTATTACAATAAACATGATCAAATCATATTCATGCTCAACGCAAACACCAAATAACACTTATTTAGGTTCAACACTAATCCCGAAAGTATAGGGAGTGTGCGATGATGATCATATCAATTTTGGAACCACTTCCAACACACATCGTTACTTCACCCTTAACTAGTCTCTGTTTATTCTGCAACTCCCGTTTCGAGTTACTAATCTTAGCAACTGAACTAGTATCAAATACTGAGGGGTTGCTATAAACACTAGTAAAGTACACATCAATAACATGTATATCAAATATACTTATGTTCACTTTGCCATCCTTTTTATCCGCCAATCACTTGGGGTAGTTCTGCTTCCAGTGACCAGTCCCTTTGCAGTAGAAGCACTTAGTCTCAGGCTTAGGATCAGACTTGGGCTTCTTCACTTGAGCAGCAACTTGCTTGCCGTTCTTCTTGAAGTTCCCCTTCTTCCCTTTGCCCTTTTCTTGAAACTAGTGGTCTTGTCAACCATCAACACTTGATGTTTTTCTGATTTCTACCTTCATTGATTTCAGCATCACGAAGAGCTTGGGAGTTGTTTCCGTTATCCCTTGCATATTATAGTTCATCACGAAGTTCTACTAACTTGGTGATGGTGACTAGAGAATTCTGTCAATCACTATCTTATCTGGAAGATTAACTCCCACTTGATTCAAGCGATTGTAGTACCCAGACAATCTGAGCACATGCTCACTAGTTGAGCGATTCTCCTCCATCTTTTAGCTATAGAACTTGTTGGAGACTTCATATCTCTCAACTCGGGTATTTGCTTGAAATATTAACTTCAACTCCTGGAACATCTCATATGGTCCATGACGTTCAAAACGTCTTTGAAGTCCCGATTCTAAGCCATTAAGCATGGTGCACTAAACTATCAAGTAGTCATCATATTGAGCTAGCCAAACGTTCATAACGTCTGCATCTGCTCCTGCAATAGGTCTGTCACCTAGCGGTGCATCAAGGACATAATTCTTCTGTGCAGCAATGAGGATAAACCTCAGATCACGGATCCAATCCGCATCATTGCTACTAACATCTTTCAACACAATTTTCTCTAGGAACATATCAAAATAAACACAGGGAAGCAACAACGCGAGCTATTGATCTACAACATAATTTGCAAAATACTACCAGGACTAAGTTCATGATAAATTTAAGTTCAATTTAATCATATTACTTAAGAACTCCCACTTAGATAGACATCCCTCTAATCCTCTAAGTGATCACGTGATCCAAATCAACTAAACCATGTCCGATCATCACGTGAGATGGAGTAGTTTCATTGGTGAACATCACTATGTTGATCATATCTACTATATGATTCACGCTCGACCTTTCGGTCTCCGTGTTCCGAGGCCATATCTGTATATGCTTGGCTCGTCAAGTATAACCTGAGTATTCTGCGTGTGCAACTGTTTTGCACCCGTTGTATTTGAACGTAGAGCCTATCACACCCGATCATCACGTGGTGTCTCAGCACGAAGAACTTTCGCAACGGTGCATACTCAGGGAGAACACTTCTTGATAATTAGTGAGAGATCATCTTATAATGCTACCGTCAATCAAAGCAAGATAAGATGCATAAAAGATAAACATCACATGCAATCAATATAAGTGATATGATATGGCCATCATCATCTTGTGCTTGTGATCTCCATCTTCGAAGCACCGTCGTGATCACCATCGTCACCGGCGCGACACCTTGATCTCCATCGTAGCATCGTTGTCGTCTCGCCAATCTTATGCTTCCACGACTATCGCTACCGCTTAGTGATAAAGTAAAGCATTACAGCGCGATTGCATTGCATACAATAAAGCGACAACCATATGGCTCCTGCCAGTTGCCGATAACTCGGTTACAAAACATGATCATCTCATACAATAAAATTTAGCATCATGTCTTGACCATATCACATCACAACATGCCCTGCAAAAACAAGTTAGACGTCCTCTACTTTGTTGTTGCAAGTTTTACGTGGCTGCTATGGGCTTAAGCAAGAACCAATCTTACCTACGCATCAAAACCACAACGATAGTTTGTCAAGTTGGTGCTGTTTTAACCTTCGCAAGGACCGGGCGTAGCCACACTCGGTTCAACTAAAGTTGGAGAAACTGTCACCCGCTAGACACCTTTGTGCAAAGCACGTCGGGAGAACCGGTCTCGCATAAGCGTACGCGTAATGTCGGTCCAGGCCGCTTCGTCCAACAATACCGCCGAACCAAAGTATGACATGCTGGTAAGCAGTATGACTTATATAGCCCACAACTCACTTGTGTTCTACTCGTGCATATAACATCAACACATAAAACCTAGGCTCGGATGCCACTGTTGGGGAACGTAGTAATTTCAAAAAAAATCCTACGCACACGCAAGATCATGCTGATGCATAGCAATGAGGGAAGAGTGTGATCTACGTACCCTTGTAGACCGACAGCGGAAGCGTTAGCACAACGCGGTTGATGTAGTCATACGTCTTCACGGCCCGACCGATCAAGCATCGAAACTACGGCACCTCCGAGTTCTAGCACATGTTTAGCTCGATGACGATCCCCGGACTCCGATCTAGCAAAGTGTCGGGGAAGAGTTCCGTCAGCACGACGGCGTGGTGACAATCTTGATGTACTACCGTCACAGGGCTTCGCCTAAGCACCGCTACAATATTATCGAGGATTATGGTGGAAGGGGCACCGCACACGGCTAAGAATATGATCACGTGGATCAACTTGTGTCTCTAGGGGTGCCCCCTACCCCCGTATATAAAGGAGCAGGGGAAGGTGCGGCCGTCCAGGAGGAGGGCGCGCCAGGAGAAGTCCTACTCCCACCGGGAGTAGGATTCCCCCCCTTTCCTAGTTGGAATAGGATTCGGGAGGGGGAAAGAGGAGAGAGAGAAGGAAGGGGGGCGCCGCCCCCCTCTCCTTGTCCTATTCGGACTAGGGGGGAGGGGCGCACGGCCCAGCCCTGGCCACCTCTCCTCTCTTCCACTAAAGCCCACTAAGGCCCATATACCTCCCGGGGGGTTCCGGTAACCTCCCGGTACTCCGGTAAAATCCCGATTTCACCCGGAACACTTCCGATATCCAAATATAGGCTTCCAATATATCAATCTTTATGTCTCGACCATTTCGAGACTCCTCGTCATGTCCGTGATCACATCCGGGACTCCGAACAAACTTTGGTACATCAAAATGCATAAACTCATAATATAACTGTCATCAAAACCTTAAGCGTGCGGACCCTACGGGTTCGAGAACAATGTAGACATGACCGAGACACGTCTCCGGTCAATAACCAATAGCGGAACCTGGATGCTCATATTGGCTCCCACATATTCTACGAAGATCTTTATCGGTCAGACCGCATAACAACATACGTTGTTCCCTTTGTCATCGGTATGTTACTTGCCCGAGATTCGATCGTCGGTATCTCAATACCTAGTTCAATCTCGTTACCGGCAAGTCTCTTTACTCGTTTCGTAATACATCATCTTGCAACTAACTCATTAGTTGTAATGCTTGCAAGGCTTATGTGATGTGCATTACCGAGAGGGCCCAGAGATACCTCTCCGACAATCGGAGTGACAAATCCTAATCTCGAAATACGCCAACCCAACATGTACCTTTGGAGACACCTGTAGAGCTCCTTTATAATCACCCAGTTACGTTGTGATGTTTGGTAGCACACAAAGTGTTCCTCCGGCAAACGGGAGTTGCATAATCTCATAGTCATAGGAACATGTATAAGTCATGAAGAAAGCAATAGCAACATACTAAACGATCGGGTGCTAAGCTAATGGAATGGGTCATGTCAATCACATCATTCTTCTAATGATGTGATCCCATTAATCAAATAACAACTCTTTTGTTCATGGTTAGGAAACATAACCATCTTCGATTAACGAGCTAGTCAAGTAGAGGCATACTAGTGACACTCTCTTTGTCTATGTATTCACACATGTATTATGTTTCCGGTTAATACAATTCTAGCATGAATAATAAACATTTATCATGATATAAGGAAATAAATAATAACTTTATTATTGCCTCTAGGGCATATTTCCTTCACGAAGGCCCAGCCCAGAATTGTTGTTTTTTGCCTATTTCAGTGTTTCGGATAAACGGAATATCAAACGGAGTCCAAACGGAATAAAATCTTCGGGAACGTGATTTTCTCACCGAACGTGATCCAGGAGACTTGGACCCTGCTCCAAGGAACAAAAGAGGCGGTCACGAGGGTGCTCCCCCCTAGGGCGCGCCCCCTGCCTCGTGGGCCCCTCGTTGCTCCTCCGGCGTACTTCTTCCTCCTATATATACACACGTACCCCCAAACGATCAGAAGAGGAGCGAAAAACCTAATTCCACCGCTGCAACTTTCTGTATCCACGAGATCCCATCTTGGGGCCTGTTCCGGAGCTCCGCCAGAAGAGGGCTGTCATCACAGAGGGCTTCTACATCATCCTAGCCCCTCCGATGAAGTGTGAGTAATTTACCTCAGACCTTCGGGTCCATAGTTAGTAGCTAGATGGCTTCTTCTCTCTCTTTGAATCTCAATACAAAGTTCTCCCCCTCTCTTGTGGAGATCTATTCGATGTAATCTTCTTTTTGCTGTGTGTTTGTTGAGACCGATGAATTGTGGGTTTATGATCAAGTCTATCTATGAATAATATTTGAATCTTCTCTGAATTCTTTTATGTATATTGGTTATCTTTGCAAGTCTCTTCGAATTATCCGTTTGGTTTGGCCAACTAGATTGGTAGTTCTTGCCATGGGAGAAGTGCTTAGCTTTGGGTTCGATCTTGCGGTGTCCTTACCCAGTGACAGAAGGGGCAGCAAGGCACGTATTGTATCATTGCCATCGAGGATAACAAGATGGGGTTTATTTCATATTGCATGAATTTATCTCTCTACATTATGTCATCTTGCTTAAGGCGTTACTCTGTTTTTAACTTAATACTCTAGATGCATGCTGGATAGTGGTCGATGAGTGGAGTAATAGTAGTAGATGAAGAATCGTTTCGACCTACTTGTCACGGACGTGATGCCTATATACATGATCATGCCTAGATATTCTCATAAGTATGCTCAATTCTGTCAATTGCTCAACAGTAATTTGTTCACCCACCGTAGAATACTTATGCTCTTGGGAGAAGCCACTAGTGAAACCTATGGCCTCCGGGTCTATTCTCATCATATCAATCTCCATGACTTTAATCTTGCTTTGCTTTTTACTTTGCTTTTATTTTTTACTTTGCATCTTTATACCAAAAATATTATATCTATCAGATCTCACTCTCGTAAGTGACCGTGAAGGGATTGACAACCCCTAATCGCGTTGGTTGCGAGTAGCTATCGCTTTGTGCAGGTACGAGGGACTTGAGCGTGGGCTCCTGCTGGATTGATACCTTGGTTCTCAAAAACTGAGGGAAATACTTACGCTACTCTGCTGCATCATCCCTTCCTCTTCGGGGAAAACCAACGCAAGCTCAAGACGTAGCAGTGTACTTTGTGTAAGTTGCATGTCATATATCATTGCTCTAATATTTGGTCAAAGTTAGCATCGAAAAACTCATTAGGCCCTATATAGATGGAAGGAGGGAGTAGCTTTGAATAGCATTTGTATAGTAAAACGGGGCAAGACTCTCTCTTTGTGTGGTGTGAATAGTTTTATTTTTTCATTTTTCTTTTGGTTGAGGGAAGTGCGAATTGATTTGGTACGTACAAGTACAATATTACTACACGTTAGACTTGTCCCTAGAATTCAACCCGCATCTTGTTATATCCCGAAAATTCAGATATCATGCTCCGAAAACTGGCGCCTTCACAACCCGCGCCTTGCTATCCCAAAATTACAACACACGCGAAAACTCCCTCCGGTTGCCAAAATCCCGACATGCAAAATCCCCCTTCTAACCCTGACCCGAAAGGGCCGCTAGTTCAAATCGGTGGGGGGTACTTTTGTAACACACCCTACATTTTGGACAAGCACGTTCCTAAGTCATGCTTCACCCCCTCCCATCGTCCCCTTTTCGCCATTCGAAATCCCAGGCCGCCATAACCTCTCTGCTCCAGCCGCGAAACCCCACCCTCCTCCGTCCGCCACGTCACCGCTGCCCAGCCGGAGCCTCTTCCCCGACGATGTCGTCCACCGCAACAGCTCGACGTCCCTCGTCCACCTCCCCGGATGAGGATCCGTCATCCATCTCGCCGTCCCGCCGGTTCAGCCGCCCCGTCCTCCACCTCCAAGGAGCTGCTCCGACGATCGCCTCGTCTATCACGGCTGCTCCATCCCCATAGCGCTGCCTTAACCTGCTCCACCGGAACCGCAGCATCCTCACCAACTCCTCGGACGAAGCCAAGGCCTACTCGGCGCCACCAAAGAGGTCGTACACTCATCGCATCGCACCTTCTCCTTAACTCGACCTCCCGGCGCCGACGGTGCTCCATCCGGCACCCCCATGGAGCGGCTACCTTGAAGTCGGCGCCGCGGGCTACATCTCCACGGCGGCTCTCCCCCAGTGTGAGGCCCCTTCGGCGGTGACGTCCATACCAGCCGGATCTGCTGTTGCTGCTCCGGCTCTCGCTCGATCGCTCGCTCGCCCAGCTGCTGCTGCTGCTCTCCCTCGCTCGTGCTGCTGCTCTGCTCCGATTAAGCCACACTTCAGTCGACTGAATCGACTTTTGGGTCAGTCAATTTTCAGGGGTTAGGGGGGCTTGTCGGTGTTAAGGAAGAACCACCCGCAGCGGGGACGGGGGCTCGCCGGAGAGGTACCCCACTATCTATCTTAGGGTTCAGGGTGGGGGAGGGGGGACTAGAGGGCTGGCCGGGCGGCGATAGCGAGTTGTTTCGGGGCGACGAGGCGGCGCTGGGGCCGGCGGTTCGGCTGGTGGTGGCTGGCGGCTCAGGGGGGTGCAGGTTGAAGATGAACTGCAGGCCCTCCCTAAACTACATGTCAAGTGCCTCTCTGCTACCATTGCATTCAGTTTCGACAGTAGCATTCAGATTCCGCAGTAAATTTTAGTTTCGACAGTTAAGTTCAGAGTCAATAGTTTTTACCTCATCTGTTGTAGTCAGGTGGTTTTTGGTGATGTTAATTTTACATCCATTTTACATCATCTATTGGAGATGCTATTAGAATCCCATTTGAGATTGACGATGTCTGTCTTGTGTTGCTTCAGCCTTGACGTCTTACGGCTCACCGGAGCTGCTCCAACGACAGAACGATCCGTCACAACAGAGCAGTGCCCTGGACACCGTCTACAGATTCCTCATATCTTCCTCCACACCTCCGACAGCCACCTCTGCCTCAACTGCTTCAGCGACCAACCCATTGATGCTGAGGTCAACACGGCTACGGCAAAGAGGTTGTACACTTGTTGCATCACTTATTACTATACATTCACGTCGATCCATTAGAGCTATTTTGGTTCAACGGAAAAACATCGATCCACTGGTTGTTACCATCACTCTAAATTTCTACATGCTCTCCTTACAAAATCTCACCATATTTTTTTGTATGCATGTCACATATTGTACACAGTCATGCTAAACATGTAGAGAAAAAGAGAAGAGTTTTGCGCGGCAATACAATGTCATGCAGACATCGCTCCATGGTGGGTTCAATGGCAAACCCTCCCCACCCCTCTCCAGATTGTAATCCAGAGGAAGATATCTGTTCTGAGGCGGATTCGGACGCCGCTGACCACTCCTATTTACCCCCCAAGGTGTTTGCTCTACCTTGGCATGATGATGTTAGTCATATCATGCATATGTTGCCTTGCAGTGCCTACTTTTGACATCATATATGTCATCTGCTTAGTTTAGACATGTTCTGTAATGCCACCTGTTTAGTTTCTATGTCATATATGGGAATTATGCAGTCTCATGTCTTTTAGCCAGCCATAATATATGTGAAATGTGCAATGCCATCCTGTTTAACCAGGCATCATATATTTGAATGATATATTGCCCATCCTTTTCTTCATTACATTTCCATTTGTCGACAATGTTTGTACATTAAACTACTCTTCCTGTGAATCAGCCATTTGGGTGGGAGATGAAAAAATCTAGAGTGAAAACAAGGCCTTCAGAGCAGACAGTGCTACCTGTCGAAGCAGATCTCTTGTTGGGTCTCGATAGCTCCTCAGAGATGGATTCAGAGATAGATGACCAGTTCTATTCCCCCACTGAGGTGTATGCTCTAACTTGGCACGGTTATACTGCTCATATCATGCATACGGTGTCTTGCATTGCATAGTTTAGACATCATATACACAATATTCAACACCATGTTCTTAGTTCAGACATCATATCGAATGCCCTCTGTTTAGCATATAAATCACATATGTGAATTAAATGATGCAATCCTGATTACTTAGATAACATGTAGGTGAATTATGTCATGCGATCACGTTTAGTTATTTATCATATCTTTGAATTATGTTATGATATGCTATCCAGTTTAGATAGACATCATATATGTGAAATTATGTCATGCTATCCGTTTTAGTTAAACAATATACATGTCAACTATTTCATGCCCTCTTTTTTTCATACTATCTATTGCATCTTTCTCTCATACAATGTCTGTACATTCAACTATGTTTCATGTTTATCAGCCATTTGAATTGGAGCGGGTGATGCCAGTATCTAGCGGACTAAAAACACGATCTTCAAATAAAACAGTGCTACCTCTTGGTGGAGATAGCACCCCGGTTGTACATGCACAAGAACCAGCCCTACCACACATAAACCAAACTCTCGCAGATTGTACCCCTACTACGATGGACAGAGAACCAGCTTCACCCAATCTAACCCCAACCCCAGCCGATAGTAACCCAGTTCCTGTTGACACAGCACCATCTCCACCATAGAGCTCCCAAACAAGAGTAGTTAGTAAGGCAGCTCCAGTGCTCAAAGGGCCAGTACTATCACGGCGAACCCCAACTCCACCAGTTAGTACGCCTATTCCTGTGGAGGAAGCACAACCAGCTAGTCGTAGTTTAGCATCTATCGCATTTGATGTTGTTAAATCGTATGTGTGTATCTTCCCATCTTGGAAATATTATACTGAAGATGAAGGAAAATGCCAATTGCAGGTGTTTGTCCAGGAGTTATGTGTAAGTAATGTTATTCATGGCAATTACTTTGCTTCGTCACATACATCCTACCTCCATGATGGTTATAATACAGCAAATTTTCCCATTTTTCTCTATAGAGAATGACCGATTTGGAAACTCAGGATGAGGTAACCTGTGCTAATACCTCTGCTATCTTCAAGAATGCTTGGTGGCAGTATCAGAATTACCTGAAGAAAACGTACTTCACCAGCAAAGAAACTCAAATTCCCTTACGTTCTCCTAAGACACATTTACTGGACGATGACTGGGAACGCCTTGTTCTGTATTGGTCCCGAACCAAGAATGTGGTAAGGTCTATGAGCTCATTTTCTATTTTTAAGTACTATATTATTGCGTCTTACTGTACTCTGTTCATGTAGAACAAGTGCCTAAACCTGAAGAACAACTATTCTAATTTAAGATTCCATTGCTACCATAGGACATAGATATATGTTTGTTTGATGCTTTTATTATGTACTAGTACTTGGCAATAGAAGACTTGGTAGTTTAATCCTGTCCACCTTGCTAATGAACTGGTTCACCGAAATGAGTTTCATATACTAGTACATGCTAAACTTGTTATGTGTCTGCCTGTTTCTTCTTTTAGAATGCTGACAGAATATTGGGGAAGAGTGCCTTATTAAGCAACGGTAAAGGAAGTAATGCAGATAAGGTTCAGGATAGTGACACATCCCGTCTTGGTTTAGTGTTGGAGTTACTGGCCACTACCGCTTGCACAAGCTATTCAAACTCACTGTCTGAATCAGTTCGGTTTCTTGAGTCTCAACTACAAGCTGAAAGACATCAATCAGTTGTGCTGCGACAAGAAGCGGAAGGACTGCGGAAGTCCCTGGAGCATTCAGATGCATACTTTCTGGTGCAACAGCAAGCGTTGGAGGATTTTAGCGCCAAATAGGACAAAGCTAATCAGCTTGCTAAGCTTATTGCCAGCATGGTGGATACCCAGGATAACGTTTCTTGAGCTCTTCTGAAGTTGTTTCAGTTATGCTCTTGTTTTGTTGCCGCGTTTATTTGCACTCGTGGCCAATTTTGACGGCCAGTGTATATGATATGCTGCTTTGTTCCCTATATTTGCACTGGTGGCGAACTTTGATGCCCAGTGGATATAATATGTGTAATAGCCGTGATAGCCTAGCGTTAGTTGCTTGCTTATTTATTTCCTTATTGTCTTATTTATTTGTTTGCTTGTAGTCATTGCAGTTCTTTTTCCGCGGTTAACTAGTGGCTGCAATAACCTATTTTTTATAACTAGGCCACAATAACCATGGGTTAATATTTACTGTAGTGACACTGGGCCTCCTACGACCGTAGAAATAGTGGGCCTTTTACGGGCCGTAGAAACAGTAGGCCTTCTATGGGTCGTAGAAACAATGGGCCTTCTACGGGCCGTATCATCAATGGGCCTTATACGGGCCGTATGATCGATTGGCCAAACATGGGCCAATAACAGGCCGCATTATGGCCGTAAACGGGCTAGAGTTGGAATCGTCCATTCATGGGCCGACCGTAACGGGCCATCGTTAATAGGCCGTATTTGATGACGCTATGAAAACGGCCCAACGTATTAACGGACCACAAACGGGCCGACTGTAACTATGGGCTGAATTTGGCCCACAAGCAGAAAATGACAGTAACAGGCCGTAAGTAAACGAATGCTGGAAATGAGCCCAAGAATAAATGGGCTCTGAGAAGGCCGAAAGATAACATGGGCTGGAAACAGACCAACGGAATAACGGGCCGTTAATGGGTATAAAGTGATACACTGTTCATTACGGGCCAGTTTCACCACGGGCCGTTAATGGATGTAAAGTGATACACTGTTCATTAGGGGTCAGTTTCACCACGGGCCGTTAATAGGCCAAGAGTTACATAGGGCCTCATATGGGCCGAAAGACGTCATGGGCCATACATGGGCCAGAAGTGAAAACGGGCTGGAATCATATTGGATGGCCCAGATGACGCTACTAGGCCTAATTCGGATAGGGCGTAACGGGTCTTGGGTTAGCGGGCTGTAAATGGGCTATATGCGAACAGGTCGTCAGCAGGCTTTACATGGGCCGGCCCGCCACCTTTTGACCAAGTCAAACGGGGCGGCCTTTTCACAGGAATGGGCCTCTGTTGGGTCGTGCCACGTGTCGACGTATCATAGGCGCCTATCTGACCCACTGACGAGCTGACACGTGTTTCGTCCGGCCAATAAGAATTTTACACGTGGAAATTTCCCATTGGTCGGGGCTGTTAACGGGTTATCGGATCCAAAACCCGACCCGATAGCTTAACGGCGTTCCGTTACAGTGGATGCCACGTGTCGGTCACCCTTGACGAAAGCACTTCTGTGACGCGTGATTTATCGTCATGAAAGTGGACACTTTCGTGATGATAATTTTGGTAATGTCATGGAACACTTCTACGACAGCACAGGTATAACTATCTTGATTCTGTCATAAATTTTTCATGGATGTACATGCATGACAAAAAAAGCGACCTACTGTGACAAACATGTATCATCACGGAAGTGTATTTTTTTTTTGTAGTGCACCGCGGCTCCATAGCGTCGGCTCACCAGGCGCTCGGGTCCTCCGGGGCTATATCCTCGCGGTCCCGGCAGCCGGAATCCCTCTCCTTCCCCATCACCGGTCAGACATGCTATGAGTCCCATCGGGACCAGGTGGCCCGCTCTGGGAAGGAGAGGATAAGGGCCGCCAAGGCCCGTATCACGGCGGAAATGGCGATGGTGGAGGCGGCTGATGCGGCGGTGCAGGCGGCCGTCGAGGAGGAAGCCATCCGCGCCCGCATTGTGAAGAAACGGCAGCGGAGGAACACGCGTGCTCTCGTCCGGGAGCAGAATCGGACGGTTCGTGCCATGGCTGGACTGCCACCGAAGGAGGAGAAGGAGGATAGTGATGGCGACGAGCAGATCCGACTCGATCGGTACTGCGTCTTCGACCGATACTTCCGCAAGAAGGATGGCAAGGGCGTCGGGAAGGGTAAGGGCATCCGTGGATGAACTCCACCATAGCCAAACATGCCAAATTTTGATAGTCCGATGGCATGTTTAGTTAGTAGTGATGGAGTAGCCGGACGATGTGTGTGCATCGACTTAGTTGCATGAGTTTGTATGGGTTTGAGATATGACAGTAGAAGTGTCCGGATGTGGGTTACGTTATTTGAGGGGTGTCTGGTCAGTGCCAGCGGACGCGCCCGGGCGCGTCCCCGGGTGTTTGAGGGGTAGAATTTGCCAAGTCCGGCTGTAGATGCTCTTAAAATATGGTTTGAAATGTATGCACTAGCGTTGGATGGCTGCCTCTCGCATTCATGTCCGCGAATAAATACGAAAGATTTTTGCAGGTTGTCGTTGATGATGTAGCGTTGTCTCCTACATCTATGTCCGTGGACGAATGCGGAAGATTTTTTGCGGGTCGCCATGCCCTTAGCTGCTAGATGGCCGCGGGGTTATCATCTTGGTGCTGCGTCACTTTTTATAGGCCAGGGCCTTCCGGCCTTGTATGAGCGCTGTAGCTTTGGCTCAGCAGGACCATTTTGGGCACGATTTGCTGTGTTTTATCAATTTCATGATGAAGTGAAATTGTGAGACATGCTCCTCAATTCGAAAAATAACAAGTAACTGATGTGCATTTGCCTTGTCATTTTTGTTTTCACATTCGAGGAAATAAGTAGGCAGTGTATATTGCACCGTATATATAACATCATGGGTGAAGTTTATATATAACGGAAACTGGGAGTGTGAAGCAGGCGGCTGAAAGAAGCTCCAAACATTTGTTGCACAATGTGCAAATGCTCACCGCTTATTTATCCACCATGGATAATCCATGGCAGAAGCTTAAGTACTAGCTGGAAGGCTCGGAACAGGTGCTGCTCTAGGCCGAGAGCAGCTGCTCACGGCGAGCCTTGTTGAGCGCCAGGAGCTTGTCCCTCGGCGGCAGGGTCTCCTTCACCACGTCGACGGCCAGGAACCGGCCGAACCAGGCCTTCATCAGAGGCAGCTCCTCGTCGGTGACCACGCTGGCGCCGGAGACCTCCTCGATGATCGGCAGCCAGTGCGCGTACCACCCAAGCACGACGTCGAGGTAGCCGACGGCGTCGCCCCCAGAACTTCTTCCCCACCAGGGCCTTCTCCAGCGTCTTCAGGCACCGCTGGGCCTCGCGCACCACCTCGCGCTGCGCCTCGCCGGTCGCCGTGAAGACCGGGTAGATGGCGGCGTTGCACTGAACAAACCCCAACCCAATCCTGTCATTTTTAGAGCTGCTGTGTGTACCTAAGGAGCATATCTCTAGGAGTGCTTTCTGGACAGAGTATATGTGTGTACCTTGTCGTCGGCGAACCTGGCCCAGAACCTGGCCTGAGCCCGGTCGTAGGGATCGGCCGGCATGATGGGGTAGCCGTCCTTCCACGCCTCGTCGATGTACTCGACGATGACGGTGGACTCGGCGATGGGCTTGCCGTCGTGGACCAGCACCGGCACCTTCTTGGGAGTCAATTGTAAAAAATCACCACATTTGCGGCTAGGTTTGCATGAAACCATCAACTCGTTAATCCGTTGCAGAAAACACTCAAAAATCGGTTAAGTCGTTGCAAAAAGCACTGATTGAATGATTTCACTCGTTTAATCACTTTCTTACAAGTGGGGCCAGATTGTAAGGAATTAACTTAGCAAAAAAATAACACATACACCCCTAGATTAAAAAAACAAAAGCAATCAGACCCCCCACACGCACACCACCGTGCACAATCCCTCCTGCCGAAGCAGCGTGAACTCGTCCGGCACGCGGCGCCCTGGCGCCGTTGTCGTCCTTGTTGCCTGGCTATGGCCGCGACGAGGGACGAGGAGGTGGCCGGAGTGTGCTCATTTTTTAGGTTGGCTTGCCGATGCTGCAGCGATCGGCGGCGTCCAGGCCGGTGTTGATGGCGTTGATGATGGGGACAACGAAGTGCAGACGACGACGGCGCAAGGCAGGATGGTGACAGCGGAGCGTCCGTTTCAGTATGCGGCGGCGTGGCTCCTGCCATGGCCGACAGCGGCTGGAATGGGGCGCAGAGGAGGGGGTCCGGCGGCGAGGCTCCGGATCTAGGCGGGGTCGGGCGCGAGGGAGATCAGGAGAGGTGCTCCAGATCGGGCATGCTCGGATCCAACGGCGAGTTGTTGGGGAGGCGGCCATAGCGATTTGTAGCAAATCGGGCGATCTCCATGGAGGTCCTGCGGAAACCGGCGGCTGTGTCAGAGAGGGCACAGGGAGAAGAGAAGGAGGATGGAGAAGGAGCAGGGCAGAGGGGCGGCGGGTGCGCCGGGTTGGTTCGCCGGCGGCGTTCGCTGGTAGCCGGAAGGCCCAAGGACGAGGGGAGGCTCTAGATCGAGGAGCTCCTCTCGATCCAATCGAGCGGGGCTGCGGTCATCGAGGCAGGGAGGCGGGTGGGCTTCCGGCGGCGGTGGCGTGGTTTGTTGCGAGGGCAGGCAGCGGTTGCAAAGGGGTTGATTGCTTTTTATTTTTAGATTTAGGGGTGTGTATAACATTTGTTTCCCAAGTCAGCTCTTGACAGTTAGGCCCCACTTGTCAGAAAGTGATTAAATGAGTCAAATCATTCAATCAGTGCTTTTTGCAACAAATTTACTGCTAATAAGGTGTTTTATGCAACAGATTAATGAATTGATGTTTCCTGCAAACCTAGTCACAAATGTTGCCGGCTCAACCCGGATGGCCATCGGGCTCGCCCACATGCCAAACACCTTCTCCGCCATTGTTGGGCCTCCATGCTGCTTGCTGCTTTGATGTCTGATCCCTCCTCTGCTCGTGAACTAGTAGTATAAAAGAAGTCCAGATCTGGGTTGCCGGGTCGTGGTTGTCTTCCAAGGAGTCAAAACTCCCTCCGAAAGTAGTTTTAGTTAGTTCAAATAGTCAACGAGACAGGGACGCGAAATGGTGGATCAGAGGGTTATCTCAATAGCAGATATTTATTTTTTGGGGAGTTGTCACATGTAAGTCATACGTAATCTTCACAAATAGCTCGGGAAATGTGTGTACCAAAACGATTTTGCACAAGGCAGAGTCAAATGGTTAATTCTGCAAACGAAAATTGGGGCGACCTCTGCAACTTTTACACAAGACAGGTAGAAGGTTGCATATTGCATTTATCTTCTTCAGCACTCCAAACATGATTTAGTCAACAGTGGAGCATACCAGATGCTCACCCAAACAGAAACAGTGACCACTTTCAATTATTTCTCTCTACTCTATCGCACATTACATAACCAGGCATATGCATTCCTGCTCGTCGAAAATAAAAAACAATCTTCAATGGGCTCATCAGCTCATAGCTCTCATGTGCACATAGCAACTACAGGGAATCTTAGTAGCAAAAGTGCACCTCTTATTGTCACGAGCAAGTGCTTTTTTCAGTGTTAGCAACTATAAATTCCGTAAGGCTTGTGCCACGTTCCTTGATATCCTCTCATGGATCGGTTCCTGCAGTTAACAAAACAAGGCTCGAGTGTTTGGTTACTACTCCCTCCGTCCCAAAATAAGTGTCTCAACTTTGCTACACCTTTGTACTAAAATTGTAGTAAAGTTGAGACACTTATTTTATGACGGAGGGGGTACTAAGCAAGAAGCATAAAAGCAGTCCTCTACATACCTGTGTTTCTGGGATCTCAAACTTCGTATTTGTAATTGTTTCAAACAGGAATATGTACCTGCAGTGGATATTCATGGAAACAGTTTAGCGAACTACTACAAGATATCATGCTTTCTTCAGTTTCATATACATAGAGATGAACAACAATCTGGTGGTTGCAAAATTGCCTTTATGTGGAAAACAAGGGGAAGCTATAGAAACTAACATACCGCCAAGCAAGTTCAGAAACTAATTCTTCTGGAGCTTCTGGAAGAACCTGTGTTTCAGAATAATTAATAAGCAAAAACAAACTACGGAATGGATGCAATGGAAGATTTTGACTGGCAGTTCCATGATTAATTTAGGATTGATAACTGGCTCAGTATGGAAGACATGCTTAAACAGTGTTAACAATCAGACCGGGAAGAAAAGTAAGATACCTTATCTTCATATGGATTGCAATTATTCTTGAACCACAGCCTTAAGAACTCCTGATGAAAATTAAATCAACTTTTCAGTATTTCCATTATACATAGTATTACTGACGCGGAAAGTCACAGGAGAGTAAAGGGCACCCTTTAGCGTTTGTGTGTACGAATAATTGTAGGTTACCTTGTCAACATTTTCAGGTTCAAGGCCAGATTTGAATCTCTCTTCATATGAATTAGCAATCCAATATCTGCTGGAGTCAGGTGTATGTACCTGCTTATTGGAAAGGAGGATATCATCATGATTTTACAACAACAACAAGAAGAAGAAGGAGGAGGATATCATCATGATTTTGTAGAAGTAAAAACTCAAGATCCCAGGAAATATTTCAACAAAATGAATACAGACACTGTAAAGTCTCTAGGATCTTTTCCATGTGTATAGTTAGTTACTTAGTGCAAAGATGTCAAGTCTAACCATACAGGTTGAATATATCACACATTAAAAGTACCAAAGCGTAAGTGTCTACACTGAAAGAACTGTAACATGTATATGCTTATACACAAGAGAGAAACCTCATGGGATTTTGCTCCATGCATAGGAAGGATAGCAAAAAGTAACTTAACACATAGAAGAAAGGGTAAGTCAGAAAACACAACCTCGTCAATTAACACAACTGTCCCATCAGCTGTTTTTCCAAACTCATACTTTGTGTCAACTAGAATTACTCCATTCTCTAATGCCACTTTCTGCAAGAAGAGAACAATCAGCTACGGCTATAGGTGGGCAGTGGATAAAAATAGCATGCACAGGGTCTCAACTCACTGTACTATATTGTCTCAAAACAATTAAATATGTGCCTCCATGTAGATATATTTACAAAATAATAACTATGGGCACATATTAAATTAAGAGGACAAACAACAAGGATCAAAAGTGAATGCATTGGCAATGAAAGATAAGTATTCCAAGCTCAATATGTCAAACATGGTCAGTGAAGTCAACTGGGGAGGGCCCTAAACATGGACCTGGGAGCTTCTAGAAAGGAGATGACATAAAAGGTTACCTGTCCACACTCAAATAAGCTTAAGGCTTTGCTTCTTGCCTCATCAAAATCATCCTTGGACATCAGCCCTGACTTGACTATCTGAAGAATACCATCATAAATAAGGGGCTCTTTCAACGGAAAATAATGTAACAACAGAAGGTAGTCTCAGCAGGAAAACTTCAATAAAGAATAAAAGGTGTAATGCACTACACATCACTAAAGTAGATATATTTACTATTAGCAAGTGAACGATAAACTTCAATTACTAGCAGCAACCTTCTTACAGAATGATGAGTCTTTAAGCTTTTAATTATTTCTATGCCAATATTAGAAAATAATCTAAGATCATGTAGTAATACTTTCCCTCTATAAACTAGTATTAGTTTGGAGGAGATCTGATCCTTACAACATGGATTTCTCTATGTTCTAGAATATGGGAAGAGACAGAATTTCAGGAAGGAAAAGAAAAAGGAGAAACCTCATCAGGAGTGATAGGGACATCATGATCAGCAGCTTTAGTTGTTGGCGTGAGGATATTTGCTGGCAGCTTTTGATTCTTTACCATGCCTGTAACAAGGAATCCACTCATAAGAGAGAAGGAAGAGACATCCAGATTGTATCAATATTGGTTAGCATACCATCAGGAATGGCATTTCCACAGTAATTCCTCACGCCCTTGTTATAAACTGTCCATAGTGATGTATCAGTGCTTCCAGTAACGAATCCCCTCACTGAAAACAAACTAATTGCTTAGCACTTCCATCAAGATTATGCCTGGTAAGATTGCAAACTAGTAGAAGAAATAAGCAAGATATGCAGCATGAGTTAGGTCTCACCAACAAATTCAACTGGAAAAACTGAGCAGCTTTTGGCAATTGTCACATTCCTGTCAGGACTAGAGACCACTGCATTTGGAGTGATGTGACTGGTCCTATTGAACCACCAAAGGCTTGTCTCGTTAAGAACCTGAAATCAACATTTGTGTTCAAGCACAACAGAGTAACTTATAGCAGTGGCGACTTTGTCCTGACTCTAATATATTCAGGTTCTGCACTTCTGTGCATAGGGACAGATAAGATGATGCATCATGCAGCGTAACAACGTTGTGCACATCAATTGTAGACATGACTATGAACAAATGCTTCAGGCTTGTTGTATTACTTCAAAAATGGACCATCATAACTTTAAAGAGGGATTAATCTGAAACTTGAATTATGAGTAGAAAACCTGCATCATACGGGGTGACCTTGCTATGGCAACTTTACTAAAGCAAGCTTGAAGCATAACTGAAGAATCCTATGCCTATCAACATTAACATATGATGGTAACGGCTGAGGAGCATACCTGCCCTTTGAATGGGATGGAGGCGAGGACACGGTCGAACGCGCTCTGACGGTCGGTGGTCACCAGCACCAGGTGCTCCCCGCTCTCGTAGACATCCCTCACCTGCACATCAAACACCAACGGTCACTCAACAGAACCTTCGAGAACCTCCCGTAGCAGGTAAGTCGACTCTTTGCTCACCTTGCCCTTGGCGGCGAGGCGGAGCCCGGGGACGACGAGGTCGAGGTGGGTCTCGCCGAGGCAGTTCGTCATGGCACCGCGCGCGGCGAGGATGACGGAGTCGCGGTGGCCCGGGTCCGCGGCGAGGAGGGAAGGGGCCGCGCCGCCTCCGCCAGCTGTCGCGGCGAGCGGTGTGGCGCGGGGACGAGAGGGGGTCGTCGACATGGAGAGGCGGGGGGAGCGGGCGGAGGACGGTGAGAGCGCGGGGAGGAGGGCTTTGGGCGGGCTCGCGAGGCGGAGGGCGGCCGGCGGCGCGGAGGGAGACATGGGCGGCCGGCAGGCGCGGGTTTTGCGGCGGGTGTGTTGCTGCTGCTGCTGGCCGTGGCGGCTGTGCGGCGCGGGGTTTGGGCGAGCGGACAGCGGCGGACTGCGATGGGTCTCAGAAAGGAGGATGCTGAACCGGACCTGATTCTTTCCGAGATTGCCCGGTTGATTTTGGATTGGGCCGGTAGTACTGATTCGCAGTTTGCATGTAACATCCCAAAAAATATCTAAATTTGTAATAATTGTTTTTTTTCTCGAATACGCTATGGTGTAATAATTGTTTTGCATTCACCTTTGTTAGAGTTTGACTGTTTGGGTAGCATTTCAACTTTGTATTTGAAAAGAGAGGGGATAAAATGATTTTCCCAAAGTGCTCCGTCTGGATATTGGATGCATTTGAAATTTATTTGGATTTTAGAATATTCAAACAAACAGTTTTCAATTCAAACATGAGAGGAGATAGAGTGACTTCCTCCAAATAAAATAGCTGAAAATGATGTGAATATTATTTGGACTCGAAAAATATTTTGGCATTATTTGAACCATGAGATTATTTTTCGATAATTATTATAAGGCCCAAAATAGAATTTCTGAAACAATATGGATTTATAAAAATGGATGGAAAATATTTTTCCAAAGTCTGATATAATTATTTCGGTTTTATGGAATTTTTAATGATTTTTTTGAGTTGAAATGATATTTTTAAATGTCGTATTCAATTTTCTTTAATTGTTATCACATATGAAAAGATAAAAAACATGAACTTCGAACAGGTCAATCCTATTTCGCGCGACGCATGCCATCCTCCACGCGCACCGCTGTGATTTGCAAAAGCTTCGCACGTTGGACATACAACAGCGCAAACTAAGGCATTGTTCGTCGCGCAAAACGTTGATGAAGATAATGTGGTCGGACGGGTAGAAGGGTAGGCGGCATCGAAGTGGAAGTGGAAGACGACATACATGCTTGCGAGCCATGAGTTTTCACTAGTGTCACATCCACATGCTCTAGGTCCTTGCGTGTTCAGGGCCGCGTGTGTATGTCTGCTCCATCTACTCGTGCTCATGGTTGGGCATGGCGGGTACGCGGCAACGACCATGCGTCAGACACCCAGCAAACTACTCCGCATTGATCCCTGTTAGATACATGGTGAAAAGCACAGTGCTAGAGACGCAACAACACAAAGTGATGGCACAGTTGGGAGCTGTTGGGTTTCGTAGTAATTTCAAAAAAATTCCTACGCACACGCAAGATCATGTGATGCATAGCAACGAGAGGGGAGAGTGTTGTCTACGTGCCCACGCAGACCGACTGTGGAAGTGTTGACGCAACGTAGAGGAAGTAGTCGTACGTCTTCACGATCCAACCGATCAAGCACCGAAACTACGGCACCTCCGAGTTCGAGCACACGTTCAGCTCGATGACGATCCCCGGACTCCGATCCAGCAAAGTGTCGGGGAAGAGTTCCGTCAGCACGACTGTGTGGTGACGATCTTGATGCACTACAGCAGCAGGGCTTCGCCTAAACTCCGCTACAGTATTATCGAGGAATATGGTGGCTGGGGGCACCGCACACGGCTAAGGAATAGATCACGTGGATCAACTTGTGTGTTCTACGATGCCTCTACCTCAGTATATAAAGGACTAGAGGGGGGAGGCTGGCCGGCCAAGGGAGGGCGCGCCAGGAGAGTCCTACTCCCTCTGGGAGTAGGATTCCCCCCCCCCCCCAATCCTAGTTGGAATAGGATTCCTTGAGGGGGGAAAGAGAGAGAGGGGGCCGACCACCTCTCCTAGTCCTAATAGGACTAGGGGAAGGGGGGAGGCGCACAGCCACCTTGGGCTGCCACTTTCTCCTTTCCACTAAAGCCCACTAAGGCCCATATAGCTCCCGGGGGGGGGTTCCGGTAACCTCCCGGTACTCCTGTAAAATCCCGATTTCACCCGGAACACTTCCGATATCCAAACATAGGCTTCCAATATATCAATCTTTACGTCTCGACCATTTTGAGACTCCTCGTCATGCCCGTGATCACATCCGGGACTCCGAACAACCTTCGGTACATCAAAATGCATAAACTCATAATATTACAGTCATAACCTTAAGCGTGCGGACCCTACGGGTTCGAGAACAATGTAGACATGACCGAGACATGTCTCCGGTCAATAACCAATAGCGGGACCTGGATGCCCATATTGGCTCCTACATATTCTACGAAGATCTTTATCGGTCAGACCGCATAACAACATACGTTGTTCCCTTTGTCATTGGTATGTTACTTGCCCGAGATTCGATCGTTGGTATCCAATACCTAGTTCAATCTCGTTACCGGCAAGTCTCTTTACTCGTTCCGTAATACATCATCTCACAACTAACATATTAGTTGTAATGCTTGCAAGGCTTATGTGATGTGCATTACCGAGTGGGCCCAGAGATACCTCTCCGACAATCGGAGTGACAAATCCTAATCTCGAAATACGCCAACCCAACATCTACCTTTGGAGACACCTGTAATGGTCCTTTATAATCACCCAGTTACGTTGTGACGTTTGGTAGCACCTAAAGTGTTCCTCCGGTAAACGGGAGTTGCATAATCTCATAGTCATAGGAACATGTATAAGTCATGAAGAAAAGCAATAGCAACATACTAAACGATCGGGTGCTAAGCTAATGGAATGGGTCATGTCAATCAGATCATTCAACTAATGATGTGACCTCGTTAATCAAATAATAACTCTTTGTTCATGGTTAGGAAACATAACCATCTTTGATTAACGAGCTAGTCAAGTAGAGGCATACTAGTGACACTCTGTTTGTCTATGTATTCACACATGTATTATGTTTCCGGTTAATACAATTCTAGCATGAATAATAAACATTTATCATGATATAAGGAAATAAATAATAACTTTATTATTGCCTCTAGGTCATATTTCCTTCAAGAGCCTGGGAAAAATAAGCATAGACAACAAGTCAACAATGGATGTTAGGAAGCGTGGACGTGGAGCTTCGGGGACCTCAGGATCTCCAGTCGGCCATGTACTACACTGTAGCGACCAGACCTTAAACAGTCTGATCTCTGTGTTCCGGTGTCATCCCTGGATCAGTAATGCTGACACCACACAGTACTCGGAGGATTTATAGCAGAGTAGCAATCACACACTTATTACATCGAATGTCTCCATAGAGAACTTATTACAAATAAATATGGCTTAAGGCCATCTAATAACGATAACAGCAGAAGGCTTGAAAGATAAGTGAGTCCATCAACTCCAACGGCATCACTGAGTATAGAACCACGACCTAAAAACTCCTTAATCATCATCTGAAAAGTCTGCAACATTAACGTTGCAGCCCGAAACGGGTCAGCACATGGAATATGCTGGCAAGGTAACACATAGAGAATAATGGAATGAAACAGCTATACTATATGCATATTTGGCTGGTGGAAAGCTCTATGGTTACAGTTTTGCATAAATCCAATTTTTCCCTACTTTAAAGGAATAGATTTATTTAAATATCATGGTGGTTGTTAAACATTGAGAATGGTTGACAGCATTCTCAATCCCAATTAAGCATCATCATTAAACAAAGCCCACAAAATTAATTTAGGGTAACATGTTGAGATTCACATGAAAATTCAAGTACTAGATACTCAAGATGTCCATAACCAAGGACACGGCTAACCATGATTAGTTTATTATACTCTGCAGAGGTTTGCGCACTTTTCCCCACAAGACTCGATCGCCTCCGTTTGGTTTCTCGCACTACATGGGGTTTGAGAAGACGGATGACCAAGACATAGTCTTTCAGAAGCGCTAGCACCTTACGATAGGTAGACCGTACCACCTACATCCCCTACATCTGCTAGTCTACCATTGTAAGAGTTCGCACGACTTAGTCAACTATGCTAGAGCCCATAATAGCTTGTGGCTGCACACGGAAGTTTCTAGTATGAATAGTCTCATGATCCCTTTGAGTCTGGGTGGCGGTCCAAAAGAAAACAGGCAAGTCCTGGAATACCCAGGTGCCTCAATCCACCCAGATGTGTGTTTAAGTTGTCACCTTAGATATACCATTAATTAACAATCTCACATCTGTCATGGATTTCACTCACCCAATCCACGTCTACTAGCATAGCATGGCATAATAAGCAAACATAGAAGTAACTCCCAAAGGTTTGATAATAAACAGGTAATATGTACTACCTCATCTACTCCTCATCCCACAATTTAATTAGATCCTAATCATGCAATGTGTGAGGATTGATCTAATGCAATAAATCTGGGTAGTAGAAAAGGTATGATCAAAGTGTTACTTGCCTTGCTGATGATCTGCGAAACCTAACGATTCGAAGTAACAGGCGGCGCACTCCGGGTATTCTATCGCAGACAAACAAAGAAGCATACAATAAGTACTCATCTAATGCACAGGTAAAACTCAAATAAGAGATCTAACCAGAAGGTTCAACTTAAAAACTCCGGTTGGCAAAAAGAATCAAATCGAACGAAGCAACGAAAGTCAAACGGCGAAAGAAAACAATTTCGTTCTAGTAATCTGGATCTAGGGAAAATTTTACAGTAGCAAAAACTTGTTTAAGTTCGTTAAACGGATAGAGTATTTCGAGACGAATCCCTAGGCGCTTGAATCACCTGATTTCAATAAACGAGCGAAAAGTTCAACTAAAACGAAAATCGGATCAGGAATCGCGATCAGAAAAATCGCGGATTTAATCCGAGAAAAAGAACAACGACGAACGCCGAATATTTTTTTTCTCTTTTTTTTCGGCACGGAAAATGAGGCGCGACGAACCTCGGCGGCGGAAATCCGGCGGCGGCGCGCGCGGATCGAGGCAGGGCTGATGGGCTGGGGCGGCTCGGGGCGGCGCTATTTAAAGGCTGCCCCCAGGCGGTGTCCCGCTCGGGTACGGCCCGAAGTCGATTCGTTTTTTTTATTTTATTCCGCTCGGAAGAAAAATAAAAAGAAATACTAAACGGACTCCAAAAATTCCGGAGTAAATTTCACGGGCTTTTAAAATCAAGCCGCACAAGGTGAACATTTATTCGGGCCCTAAATGCAATTTTGAAAAACGCACATTTTTCCTAAATTCAAATAAAACACCAAAAAACTCCGAAATAAAATCTTATTTGATTTTATTATTAAATCCTCAATATTTCTTTATTTTGGGAAAGTCATTTTATTCCCTCTCTCATATTTTTGTAATAGAAATAATTGATGATAAAATAAATAAACTCAAATGATCCTATTCTCAAAATTTGAGAGAACTCAAAAATGAAAATAACGAAATCCCCAACTCTCCGTGGGTCATTGAGTTGCGTAGAATTTCTAGGATCAACCAAAATGCAAAATAAAATATGATATGCATGATGATCTAATGTATAACATTCCAAATTGAAAATTTGGGATGTTACATACGCTCGCGCTTTCGAGCGTCGCGCGGTGGCCATCCAGCAGGAATCACCATCCCGGACCGCTGGGTCGCTACGCGGACCGGATTCCGCACAGGGTCGGCCTGCATAGCCTTCTGCGGCACCCCTCGCCGTGACCGCGGTGCGCCCGTTCCGCCGGCTCACCTCAGCCGAGCTACTCGAGCGTCGCCACCAATGGTTGTGCTTCAACTATGACGGGCCCTACACACCCGACCATGCTTTCCCGCGACTCTTCTACCTGGAGGTTGCAGACTACATTTCGGAGGACGCCGTCGCCGCCGACCTGGCCGCCCCAACTGTCGAGAAGGTGTTTGACGCTGGTTGATCACCTTAAGGAGTTCCGCAAGCGCTTCCCCACCTTACAGCTCGAGGACGAGCTGTTTGTGCAGGCGGGGAGAAGTGTTATGGTAGGGTACAAGTTCTTACCACATACACAGTCCAGAGCAAAAGGGAGTGGATTTACAGCTTTGTGCTCAGCGTCACCAATGCAACTGACCCATACTAATGGTGTCATCTCTGGAGACTGCAGCAGTAGGTTGCCAAATAATAGCGCAAGAAGTAATAGTAGCAGCCTTGGAGCTCCACGCTGAAGCTGGTACATAAGAAGAGAATCACACTGGATATTGTTCTTATCTTTCTAGAAAAGAGAAAAAATGATTGAATTCCGGTTTTTTACACACAGTAGAGCTAGCCATCAACATGCCATGGACACTATGAAGCTAGCCTTTGTAGCACGTGATTTTTTGTGCCTATCCAGGAGTAAAAAAAAGAGTTCTTTAGAATAGATCCTTTGAAAACAATTCCTTGAATAAATTTCTCTAGAGGCCCATAAACAAGTCAGGGAGAAAAAGAAAGGAACATCACATGCATCTAGGAAAAACACATGCCTGGGACAACCACTATGTGGTGGTAAATTGCTAGAAAGGGGAGAAAGAATGCATGTTCTCCCAGATTTGTACACGTAGTTGCATCACTACATGCATACATTGTTCTACCAAGGATGCATATACAGTCTGCATTAAGGCACACCTATCCCTCTTCCAACAGAATGAAGCAGGCAATGTATTGTATCAATCATATGAATGACATGCTTGTAGTCAATTAAGTACATGTGTCAACAATCAGAACAAGAATAACCAAGTTCTTCGACCAAAGTTCAAACTTATCAAGTGGGATAAAATTTGAAACTGTAAATTCAAAGAACAAACTAAAATTCAAGATCATCAAGACGATAGCAAGCGAACCATTTTTGTGAAGTTGTCATACTCAAAATCTCAATCGATAATGCGACCAGTGAAGTCACGTAGCACCTAGGAAAAAGCATAGATTGATTTGCTTAAATTAAAATAGATTTATGCGGCAGTTTTTTTAGAGAATAAGTGAGAAAAACTGCACATAATATTTGGGTAGGGAGGGTGGTATCCTCAATATTGTTTCCATATGAGCAGGGGGAAATGTTATAATCCACATCACCAGCATCCTCTGTTATCCCCTCTTCTTGTGTGCATTAGTACATTTTTTTTCTAAATTCTGCTTGTTAAAACAGGGTCAAACTAACAACATGAAACTAACAAAAGGCTGATTGTATCCAGAACTTGATAATAAATAAAAAGCTCTTGACTTCACCGCAAGAAAAAGCAGGAACATGTTAACATGAAGCCGGCTATATAACATATTAATATAGTTTAGGATCTCAACTGAAACAAATACAATAGTTTTATTTTGCAACTGGTGTTATTACTGTTGGATGTGATTGCATATCGTGTATATTCACTCCTAAAGTCTCAATGTTACCAAAGAAAATACTGAACATCGGCAAACATACACACAAGAAGCATCTGCATTCACAAGTACACAGAACTTACTTGGCAATATAAGTACTTGGAATTTTCTTGCAAAGTTAATATGTTCAAATGTAGATCAAGGTGGCATAGTAATATCTACCTGTTCTACAAACTGTATGTATCTTGCAACATCATATTTGAATTGAGTTCCGCCTCCAGGGAAAACAAGATAATCGACGGACATTGTGTCCCAGTTCTGATCCTTCTTATATTCCACCAGTTCGGGGTAACCGGGTGAGGAACATTGTTGTACCAAGTATGGAATTCAGAAAGGAGATTACCAAAGCATTAGTAGTCTGCTAATTAAACCTTAAGCTACAGAAGGCATTGATTTAATGAAGGTAAACAGTACAAGTTGCACTATCTGCCTTGAAATCTCATAATGGTTGAAGGATCAAGGGTCCTAATTGTGACGCCCCCGATTTGACCGTACACTAATCATGCACGCAAATGTGTATGACCAAGATCAGGAACTCACAGGAAGATATCACAACACAACTCTAGACACAAATTAAAATATTACAAGCTTATATTACAAGCCAGGGGCCTCGAAGGCTCGAATACAAGATGCTCGAAGCACAAGAGTCAGCGAAAGCAACAATATCTGAGTACAGACATAAGTTAAACAAGTTTGCCTTAAGAAGGCTAGTACAAACGGGGATACAGATCGAAAGAGGCGCAGGCCTCCTGCCTGGGATCCTCCTAAACTACTCCTGGTCGTCGTCAGCGGGCAGCACGTAGTAGTAGGCACCTCCGGTGTAGTAGGAGTCGTCGTCGAAGGTGGCGTCTGGCTCCTGGGCTCCAACATCTGGTT
The DNA here is from genome assembly GCF_018294505.1 of Triticum aestivum. Taxonomy (NCBI): domain Eukaryota; kingdom Viridiplantae; phylum Streptophyta; class Magnoliopsida; order Poales; family Poaceae; genus Triticum; species Triticum aestivum. Next base: position 462,024,429 of record NC_057806.1, on the reverse strand, counting down.
GCGACAACCAGGTAGAAGGGATAGGGGGAAAAGAGGGAGAAAGCAACCGTGAGTACTCATCCAAAGTACTCGCAAGCAAGGAGCTACACTACATATGTATGCATTGGTATCAACTGGAATAAGGCTATCATATGTGGACTGAACTGCAGAATGCCGGAATAAGAGGGGGATAGCTAGTCCTTTCGAAGACTACGCTTCTGGCAGCCTCCGTCTTGCAGCATGTAGAAGAGAGTAGACTGAAGTCCTCCAAGTAGCATCGCATAGCATAATCCTAACCGATGATCCTCCCCTCGTCGCCCTGTGAGAGAGCGATCACCGGTTGTATCTGGCACTTGGAAGGGTGTGTTTTATTAAGTATCCGGTTCTAGTTGTCATAAGGTCAAGGTACAACTCCAAGTCGTCCTGTTACCGAAGATCACGGCTATTCGAATAGATTAACTTCCCTGCAAGGGTGCACCACATAACCCAACACGCTCGATCCCATTTGGCCGGACACACTTTTCTGGGTCATGCCCGGCCTCGGAAGATCAACACGTCGCAGCCCTACCTAGGCACAACAGAGAGGCCAGCGCGCCGGTCTAAACCTAAGCGCACAGGGGTCTGGGCCCATCGCCCATAGCACACCTGCACGTTGCGTACGCGGCCGGAGAGCAGACCTAGCAACCTCCATTACAAAGGAAGTCACGTTACGCAGTCCAACCCGGCGCGCGCCGCTCAGTTGCTGGCGTCACGAAGTACTTCGGCTGATACCACGACGTCGAGTGCCCATAACTGTCCCCGCGTAGATGGTTAGTGCGTATATGCCAGTAGCCAGACTCAGATCAAATACCAAGATCTCGTTAAACGTGTTAAGTATCCGCAAACATCGACCAGGGCCAGGCCCACCTCTCTCCTAGGTGGTCTCAACCTACCCTGTTGCTCCGCCTCAAAGTAACCGTTGGGGGCCGTCGGGAACCCAGGCCCACCTCTACCGGGATGGAGCCACCTGCCCCTTCAGCCCCCATCTCCGAACAGTATCACAGGTAATGTAACTGTGTAAAGTATATCGTATATGCCCGTGATCACCTCCCGAAGTGATCACGGCCCAGTAGTATAGCATGGCAGACGGACAAGAGTGTAGGGCCACTGATGGAACACTAGCATCCTATACTAAGCAGTAGGATAGCAGGTAATGGTAACAACAGTAGTAGCAAGGACAGGCTATGCATCAGGATAGGAATAACGGAAAGCAGTAACATGCTACACTACTCTAATGCAAGCAGTATAGAGAAGAGTAGGCGATATCTGGTGATCAAAGGGGGGGCTTGCCTGGTTGCTCTGGCAAGAGAGAGTGGTCGTCAACACCGTAGTCGTACTGGGTAGCAGCGGCGTCGGTCTCGGTGTCTAGCGAGAGAAGAGGGGGAAGAAACAATAAATATAATGCAAACAAATGCATGACGATGCATGACATGACAAAGCGTGAGGCTAGGTGCGCCCTAACGCGGTACGAGGTGGTACCGGTGAAGGGGGGAAACATCCGGGAAATTATCCCCGGTGTTTCGCATTTTCGGACAGATGAACCGGAGGGGGAAAGTTGCGTGTTTGCTATGCTAGGGATGCGGGGCGGATGAACGGGCTGCGTATTCGAATTCATCTCGTCGTTCTGAGCAACTTCCATGTACAAAGTTTTTTCATCCGAGCTACGGTTTATTTTATATTAATTTTCAAAGTTTTAATTCATTTTTAGAATTATCAGAATTAATTTAATTAGGAAATGCCATTATGATGTCAGCATGACATCAGGGTGATGTCAGCAGTCAACAGTCTGTTGACTTGGCCAAACTGGCGCGTGGGTCCCGCATGTCATTGACTGTTTTAGGTAATTAAGGATAGTTAATTAAGTTAATTAGCTAATTAGGTTAATTAAGCAGGATTAATTAAGTTAATTTAATTAATTAATTAAATTAATTGTTTTTATCTTAATTATTTTCTCTCTTAAAAAAAACGTTCTGTGGGGTGGGGCCCCCGTGTCAATGGCCTAGAGGCCTAGCAGTTTTGGGCGCTGGTTGCGGGCATAGCCCGAACGGGTGCACGCCCAGGGGCGGGCAAAACCGACCGGCGGCGAGCGGGCGCAAGGGCAGCGGTGGCCGGAGCGATGGCGGGCAGGGGGCCTCGGTGGTCGGGACGTGCGGGCATGCGGGTGCGGGCGAAGCCGCAGCCCGCCTGGTAGCAAGGTGAGGCCGGAGCGGGGTCTGCTCGGCGCGGCCGGTGCAGCCGGCCGGCGCGGGCGCGGCCGAGCCGTGGTCAGCGGCAGGAGGCAGGGGGAGCCACTGCGGGGGGGCGGCGACGCATCGGCGGGTCGACGGCGTGAGGCGCGCTACGGCGACGGCAAACAGCAGACAGCGAGCGGCAGTGGAGGGGACCGTGGCAAAACTGTACGGGACAGAGGGAGAGACGGGGGAGGGCGAGGCCCTCACCGGCGATGTAGAGACCAGGGGGGCGGCGAGGCTCGAGGTGGCTTTGGGAGGAGGACGGGGACGATGCGCGGGCGGAGTGGAGGCAGGCCGGCGGGGAGGTCCGACGTCGTGGCCTCCGGCGAGGTCCTCGGGCGGCGGCGTCGAGGCGATCCGGCGACGGCAAGGGATCAGTGGCGTATCCGCGCGACGAGGGCGAGGTGTAGGTGGGATGAGGCGGCGGCGAGGAACGCCGGCGGCATCGGCAGGGGCGGGGCGTCGTGCCCGGCCCAGATCGGGCAGAGGGGGGTGAGGAGCGAGGGGGGAGTGGGGGTTTCGTCCCCGATCCAATCTGGATCGGGAGGGGGGTGGGAACGACGTGGGGGGGGAGTGCGGGTGGTTGGGTTAGGGTTTGTCCAGGGGTGGGGGTTATGGGAGTGAGGGGTGTGGCCGGTTGGGCCGGTGGCCGAACGGGCCGGCCTGCTGGGCCGAAGCCCAGTGGGGGGGCCTTTCTCTCTTTTCCTTTTTTTCTTTTGTTTGTTTTCTGTTTTCTTTTATTATTTCTTTCTTTCTTTATTTTAGTTGCATTTTAATTTAGTAAAATATACACTTAGTATTTCAACTTAGTCCATAGTCACACAAAAAAATCTAGACCCCAAATAACTTAGTTTGACATTTTATTAATTATAAAAGGTATTTAATTAATCGTTTTGCTACTGTTTTATTTATCTCATAGTATTTAAACATTTTATAAATGTGTGGTTTTCCCATCATAATTATCTATGCAATATTTGGTTCACTCCGAACATTTTAGTTTTAATATTTGAAAACTTTTATCGTTTGCCTGATTTTGAATTTGAATTTGAATCGGTTTCGAACTAACTCGAGATTAGCAACTATAATTGAGGTGACGTGGCATCATTAGCAGAGGAGCATTGTAGCTTAATTACCCGGGCGTCACAATTCTCCTCCACTACAAGAAATCTCGTCCCGAGATTTAAGAGGGGAAGTGCGGGGAAGGGATTAGGTTGCGAAATTCTAACGGGTCTTGTTGGTCTTGGCTACTCTTCTTGAGGAGGTCGATCCATTACATTGTTGTCTTCACTTCTCTGCTTCAGGTCATCATGGTGATGTCGTTCTTTTCTCGGGAACTCCAACGTACTTACGAATAGGTAAGGGGCAGCTCGGCTACGACAGAATGCTTATGAGGGAAACAATCTGGGGGTTAACCCATGAATGAGCATAAGATTATCTCTCGAGTTGAACATATCGAATACATCAAGAGTAAGGTACGAAGGTACAATAAGAGGTTCCAAGTGGATAGATAGTTGCTCGAAGTCTGAACCAGAGTGAGAAAGGGTTTCAGAGCAGCGAGAGTAAGTATTGCGTCTGATACCAGAATAGAGCATTAGGAAGGTGGCCCGTGAATTAAATACGAAGCCAAGCGCGAGGAATAACTTCGACAACAGGGTGTATAGGAGAGTCGGGTTTCGATCCTGTGGAACTGTGGGTTATGGGCCCACCATGTGGGTTAAAACTAGGAAGGGCGTTGACATCTTGCATGGTCATATAGGCAAGGCATGTCAGAGGTTAGTATGTCGGTTATGTCGACAACAACATCGGTACCAAGGGCGAGGGACGAAGAGAACCATTTTCCTGCTCGTTGAACGAGGCGGACCATTAGGCAAAGTTTCTCGTCCATCGGTGGTTACCGGAAATGTCAACAACAATAGTAACAGGGTCTTACTGACAGAGTTGTACACTGAGGTGCTTATAAAAGCAGTGACGTATTACTGCTTAGATCATATAAACCTCAAGAAGTTTAAACAGAACAATGGAAAGGAGAATGTGATTATCAGATTAAACAGAACAATGGAAAGGAAAATGTGTTTAAACACATATTTCGGGGGTATATCCTTCCCAAGAACAAGCAGAGTATGATATCCAAGCCCGGATATTAAGTAGAAAAGCCTCTAGGTAAGGGGAGAGAAATTTCATGACATTATCCATATAGCGTTGTTTGGATAATTGAGCAAGAAACAATTAGCATTGGGCTTCAAATGTTCTTGTTGATGAAGAGAGTACCACAGACATGCTTTGAGATAGCATTGACATGGTCTTTAATCAAAGGTCGGAGTTTGGATATACAAAGGATTCACCAGGAACAATTTATAAAGAAAGTCATTCCATTTCCTCATGGAAGAATGGTTATCCTTGCTAAAAAGGAAACTAAAACATTAGGTACTACGGTGAGGTGTGCTAGGCATGACATCACCTTACCGAGTCATATAAGGACCAATATTATGACTCTTGAAAAATGTTCCAACCATCATATATGACCGAGGTTCAGATCCGATTGGTGTCAGGTTACCTCAGACATTAGGATGCCTGAGAAGAAAAAGGTCCAACATAATTTTGACGAGATGACCATGTAAGATTCTCGAGGAAATGAACTATGGAAGCGAGTTCCAAAACAAGAGTTCATCATTAAACCAAGAAGAGGATGAGGAGGTAGCTGATGAACTCAGTGACAATTCATTGATATCTCCAAAAGATGGATTTCCACGATTATGTGAACAAGGAGATAACATTTTCAGATCAAATAATATAATGAAGTATGCTCGAGGAAAACATACACAATTAAACATTGGTTGAAAGGTGTACCCGAATTATGGGTTGGGTTGCACGACCAATGTCAGAATGGTGATTCAATAATCAATAGTCTAAGAATGAACTGATATGGCAAGAAGTATCACTTGTACCAAGAATGCATAAGAGGTGGTGAAATTCCCACAACATTCTTGACATAAAAGGTGCAATATCCAAGGTAAAGAAGAACAATGCTGGGTAGCAAGGAACTCAAGGTATAACACAAAACACGAACAAGTTTGTGTCGAACGGAAGGCAATAAAGTGGTAGATGATAAAACAAATCATTAAGGGCAAGGATGGTATTTCTCATCATGAATTCCATATAAATCTTGGAAGAGCTCAGGATGTTCCTGATGACCACGACACATTTGTCGAGAGATTTCAAGATGTAAACAATCAGCAACGACATCGAGTCAAAGAAATGATGAAGCGGAAGGTCATTGGAACCATGGGTAGGACACAAACTTTAAATCAAGCTTGTTGTTCAAGGTGAACTGATATGACGAGGAAGACCGACGTAAGCTTAAATCATCATCGAAAGTTTTGCTCCGGGATTAAGGACCAGGTAGCACAGTTAAAATTTAGCACGATAATGATATAGCCGATCAGGCTAGGAATGACTTGAAGGATTATTAAACTCGTAAGCAACAAGAATTACTTAGAGTTATTGAATCAGAGTGCGGAATCGATTCACTTATCGGTGTTCTCGAGTGACTAATAACTCAGAACCTGGGGGGTCCGAGATCGGTGAGAAACAATACTAGATGAAGACTCGCAGGAAGTAACACAGTACTCGAGATACCAGAGGTTAATACTCGAGGAAGATCAAAAATAGAGGTTGCAGAGATGTATCAATCAACAAAAGACAAGTGCTTTAACTTGTCTGAGAAATGGAATCAAGGAGAAAATGTGGTCGGGATCATGATTGCAAATGATCAATACATAGATACCAGATGATGTCATATCAAGGAAATAGTTAATATTGCAAGAAACTTCTATGATAGGATCTACATCGTGTCTATGGGCATGAACACAAAGTTCAAGGTCGACTCCCACTTATTTTATGCATAACCTTTCATTCACTTCTCACATTCGAGGAAGTTGTAGTGTTGAAATTTTATCTGGCAAAATACCAGAAGTGTGTGACTCGTGAAAACTTTCGAGTTCACACAGTTTAGAGAAGGCATATGTTCAACCCATAGGGGCTTCTTAGAAACATATAACACAAGTTTCAAGAGTAAATATCACAAGCTCGAAAACAGAGCATGGTTGAGAAAACAGAGGATACAATTTACCAAAAGCATTATGTATCTGAGGAAATACTCACCAGCTTATAGAATATGAAGGATGTTGTCGGATAAAATCCAACAAAGGATCTGGTGGTCCACCAGGGGTCTGATGTGAGCATCGGCACTCAACCAGAGGAAGAGACAATGCAAGGAGATCAGACTATAGAAACAACTGACTAATTCAAAGCTCAAATGCAAAAGATTTATGATTTCCAATCAAGGGATCAGAAGCAAACACTCTGATTAAGGATGGATAAGTTGCGTATGCTTAGGGGTACAATCGATGGCAATCTGATTGGTCGAGAACCAGCTCATGTTTAAAATGATGTCTGAGTCGGAAAGATAATTTAAAAGGATCAACTAATGATTGCGTGCATTCGCACTCATGTTGAATCAATAGGATCAAAAAGACGATGCCTAAGGATACTAGCGAATATTGCCAGACATATGGAAAGCATCCATAATGCAAGCAGACAAGTATTGCAGAGCAATAAGCTACTAAGGATTTTTGGAGGATCGAATAGTATTTCGAAGACCGTTGTGAAACACATGAACAACTGGGGGATGAGCGGATACTCGATAAGTGCGAGAATTATCCGTAGGGGTATTCGGGTGACAAAGAACAGCAAGGCAATAAGCTCAAAGGATTATCGAAACAACGACGAGTATTTCGGGGTATCTTGTAATAACAAGACCAACTGGGAATAAAAGTAAGAACGACAGGTGTAAGTATTTATCCATAGGGATTTTTCGGTGGTAGGGAATTGCAAAAGCAACAGGCACAAGGTCTCAAGAAAATATCGGGGAGTATTGTCAGAATCTTCTGTTGAAGCAGTCGACCATCAGTAATAAGGGGCTCTCCGGTGAAAGTGATAACGAGATCCTAATGTTAGATTTAGCAAAATTCATTTAACCCGAATAGAAGAGAGATCAGAGTCCTAGAGTATAGACAAGCAGTAAAAGATCCTAATACCATCCAGATGGCGACGTGGGCCCGTAAGGCACACAGCCATGTTAGTATAAGTTTTTCAATGACTAGACTCGACTTCGGCCAAGGAGCGTGGAAGGGGGATTCCTACAGGCAGTCGGCTCTGATACCAACTTGTGACGCCCCCATTTAATCGTACACTAATCATACACGCAAACGTGTACGATCAAGATCAGGGAACTCACGGGAAGATATCACAACACAACTCTACAAATAAAATAAGTCATACAAGCATCATATTACAAGCCAGGGGCCTCGAGGGCTCGAATACAAGAGCTCGATCATAGACGAGTCAGCGGAAGCAACAATATCTGAGTACAGACATAAGTTAAACAAGTTTGCCTTAAGAAGGCTAGCACAAACTGGGATACAGATCGAAAGAGGCGCAGGCCTCCTGCCTGGGATCCTCCTAAACTACTCCTGGTCGTCGTCAGCGGGCAGCACGTAGTAGTAGGCACCTCCGGTGTAGTAGGAGTCGTCGTCGAAGGTGGCGTCTGGCTCCTGGGCTCCAACATCTGGTTGCGACAACCAGGTAGAAGGGATAGGGGGAAAAGAGGGAGAAAGCAACCGTGAGTACTCATCCAAAGTACTCGCAAGCAAGGAGCTACACTACATATGTATGCATTGGTATCAACTGGAATAAGGCTATCATATGTGGACTGAACTGCAGAATGCCAGAATAAGAGGGGGATAGCTAGTCCTTTCGAAGACTACGCTTCTGGCAGCCTCCGTCTTGCAGCATGTAGAAGAGAGTATACTGAAGTCCTCCAAGTAGCATCGCATAGCATAATCCTAACCGATGATCCTCCCCTCGTCGCCCTGTGAGAGAGCGATCACCGGTTGTATCTGGCACTTGGAAGGGTTGTGTTTTATTAAGTATCCGGTTCTAGTTGTCATAAGGTCAAGGTACAACTCCAAGTCGTCCTGTTACCGCAGATCACGGCTATTCGAATAGATTAACTTCCCTGCAGGGGTGCACCACATAACCCAACACGCTCGATCCCATTTGGCCGGACACACTTTCCTGGGTCATGCTCGGCCTCGGAAGATCAACACGTCGCAGCCCTACCTAGGCACAACAGAGAGGTCAGCACGCCGGTCTAAATCCTATGGCGCAGGGGTCTGGGCCCATCGCCCACTGCACACCTGCATGTTGCGTACGCGGCCGGAGAGCAGACCTAGCAACCTCCATTACAAAGGAAGTCACGTTACGCGGTCCAACCCGGCGCGCGCCGCTCAGTCGCTGACGTCACGAAGGCTTCGGCTGATACCACGACGTCGAGTACCCATAACTGTCCCCGCGTAGATGGTTAGTGCGTATAGGCCAGTAGCCAGACTCAGATCAAATACCAAGATCTCGTTAAACGTGTTAAGTATCCGCGAACATCGACCAGGGCCAGGCCCACCTCTCTCCTAGGTGGTCTCAACCTGCCCTGTCGCTCCGCCTCAAAGTAACCGTCGGGGGCCGTCGGGAACCCAGGCCCACCTCTACTGGGATGGAGCCACCTGCCCCTTCAGCCCCCATCTCCGAACAGTATCACAGGTAATGTAACTGTGTAAAGTATATCGTATATGCCCGTGATCACCTCCCGAAGTGATCACGGCCCAGTAGTATAGCATGGCAGACGGACAAGAGTGTAGGGCCACTGATGGAACACTAGCATCCTATACTAAGCAGTAGGATAGCAGGTAATGGTAACAACAGTAGTAGCAAGGGCAGGCTATGCATCAGAATAGGATTAACGGAAAGCAGTAACATGCTACACTACTCTAATGCAAGCAGTATAGAGAAGAGTAGGCGATATCTGGTGATCAAAGGGGGGGGCTTGCCTAGTTGCTCTGGCAAGAGAGAGTGGTCGTCAACACCGTAGTCGTACTGGGTAGCAGCGACGTCGGTCTCGGTGTCTAGAGAGAGAAGAGGGGGAAGAAACAATAAATATAATGCAAACAAATGCATGACAATGCATGACATGACAAAGCGTGAGGCTAGGTGTGCCCTAACGCGGTACGAGGTGGTACCGGTGAAGGGGGGAAACATCCGGGAAATTATCCCGGTGTTTCGCGTTTTCGGACAAACGAACCGGAGGGGGAAAGTTGCGTGTTCGCTATGCTAGGGATGCGTGGCGGATGAACGGGCTGCGTATTCGAATTCGTCTCGTCGTTCTAAGCAACTTCCATGTACAAAGTTTTTTCATCCGAGCTACGGTTTATTTTATATTAATTTTCAAAGTTTTAATTCATTTTTAGAATTATCAGAATTAATTTAATTAGGAAATGCCATTATGATGTCAGCATGACATCAGGGTGATGTCAGCAGTCAACAGTCAGTTGACTTGGTCAAACTGGCGCGTGGGTCCCGCATGTCATTGACTGTTTTAGGTAATTAAGGATAGTTAATTAAGTTAATTAGCTAATTAGGTTAATTAAGCAGGATTAATTAAGTTAATTTAATTAATTAATTAAATTAATTGTTTTTATCTTAATTATTTTCTCTCTTAAAAAAACGTTCTGTGGGGTGGGGCCCCCGTGTCAATGGCCCAGAGGCCTAGCGGTTTTGGGCGCTGGTTGCGGGCATAGCCCGAACGGGCACACGCCCAGGGGCGGGCAAAACCGACCGGCGGCGAGCGGGCGCAAGGGCAGCGGTGGCCGGAGCGATGGCGGGCAGGGGCCTCGGTGGTCGGGCGTGCGGGTGCGGGCGAAGCCGCAGCCCGCCTGGTAGCAAGGTGAGGCCGGAGCGGGGTCTGCTCGGCGCGGCCGGTGCAGCCGGCCGGCGCGGGCGCGGCCGAGCCGTGGTCAGCGGCAGGAGGCAGGGGGGCCACTGCGGGGGGGGGGCGGCGACGCATCGGCGGGTCGGCGGCGCGAGGCGCGCTGCGGCGCCGGCAAACAGCGAGACAGCGAGCGGCAGTGGAGGGGACCGTGGCAAAACTGTACGGGACAGAGGGAGAGACGGGGGAGGGCGAGGCCCTCACCGGCGATGTAGAGACCAGGGGGGCGGCGAGGCTCGAGGTGGCTTTGGGGAGGAGGACGGGGACGATGCGCGGGCGGAGTGGAGGCAGGCCGGCGGGGAGGTCCGACGTCGTGGCCTCCGGCGAGGTCCTCGGGCGGCGGCGTCGAGGCGATCCGGCGACGGCAAGGGATCAGTGGCGTATCCGCGCGACGAGGGCGAGGTGTAGGTGGGATGAGGCGGCGGCGAGGAACGCCGGCGGCATCGGCAGGGGCGGGGCGTTGTGGCCGGCCCAAATCGGGCAGAGGGGGGCGAGGAGCGAGGGGGGAGTGGGGGTTTCGTCCCCGATCCAATCTGGATCGGGAGGGGGGTGGGAACGACGTGGGGGGGAGTGCGGGTGGTTGGGTTAGGGTTTGTCCAGGGGTGGGGGTTATGGGAGTGAGGGGTGTGGCCGGTTGGGCCGGTGGCCGAACGGGCCGGCCTGCTGGGCCGAAGCCCAGTGGGGGGGGGCCTTTCTCTCTTTTCCTTTTTTTCTTTTGTTTGTTTCCTGTTTTCTTTTATTATTTCTTTCTTTCTTTATTTTAGTTGTATTTTAATTTAGTAAAATATACACTTAGTATTTCAACTTAGTCCATAGTCACAAAAAAAATCTAGACCCCAAATAACTTAGTTTGACATTTTATTAATTATAAAAGGTATTTAATTAATTGTTTTGCTACTGTTTTATTTATCTCATAGTATTTAAACATTTTATAAATGTGCGATTTTCCCATCATAATTATCTATGCAATATTTGGTTCACTCCGAACATTTTAGTTTTAATATTTGAAAACTTTTATCGTTTGCCTGATTTTGAATTTGAATTTGAATCGGTTTCGAACTAACTCAAGATTAGCAACTATAATTGAGGTGACGTGGCATCATTAGCAGAGGAGCATTGTAGCTTAATTACCCGGGCGTCACACTAATACTATCAGATTATGAATCTGAACCCTTCAAACCATATAGATTTTCCTCTGCTAATACTTCACAGCTGCAGGAGTCCTTCTTCACTACCAATGATGCCCTGATGTATGGATAATAATTAGACTTGTCACAAACAAGAACTTTGAAAGCAAATTATCTCCAAAGGAATCAATAATGCCAGACACCTTCTTTAGGCATTCAGATGCATACCAAGAAGATGGGCTGGAAGAGGCGGAGCTGGGCTGACCGCCGCCATATGCGACCGGGGATGGAGTCATCGGCCACATTTAGGGCCCTCCCGCAGGCCGCCTCCCCGGCTGCAGCGGCCCCGAGGAGCCCTCGGCAGCAACGGCCGCGCGGGGCGTGCTCAGCGGAGAGATCGGCTCCGGAGAAGGCTGGACCCTGTGGAGACGGCGTGGCGCCAGAGGGACGGATCGAGTAGAGCGAGGCGGAGCAGATGGAGGCAGCGGCGCTGAGGTGGGAGGGGAGGCGAAGGCGGCCAAGCCGCGGAGGAGACGAGACAGCGGTGAGGGAGGATTGCGTGAGTGCCCAGCTCTTTCTCTCTGTCTTCTTATTATTCTTCCGTTTTCCCAATGAACATCCAACAAGGCGTGGCCCACTCAAAACAAGAGAAGGAGAAGGCACTCCTGCCAAACCCATGAGCCCACGCAACAAAAAATAGTGTATACCTGTGTCGACGTGGACATATCGAGAGGTCGCTCTTGATGCACACGTTAATGTTTTTAATTATACTTGCATAAATGTGTGCGTAGGGAGAATCATGATGAATCTTCTAAATAATTTTGAGTTTTACACATTGAGAAAAATGGATGGTCTTTTAATATAGGAGACATGTTGATTAAGGAGAAATGATATTTCAAACTATTTGTACGAGTTGGGAATAAAAGATTGTGTACTTTATAGGAAAACTTCAAATTTATTAATAAATTGTTTTGTATTAAGTTTAGTATAATGTGTTAATTTAAATAGACGTATGTTACACGTGTACATTTATTAATCTAAATAGACGTGTGTTGCACGGGCATACACTTAGTAGTGAACACCGTGTGCAGGGAGGAAGCACCGTCGGAGACGAAACCGAAGCAGCAAAAACACCTTTCCGGTTAATAATCCAATCATCGCACGGAAAACACCACGTCTCGTCTGTCCATGTAGCAAAAGCAAAGCAATTAGTAGCAGAAGACGCCACGCAAAGCCCAGTCCGGCGTCGCCTCCTCCTCCTCCGGCGATAGGGTTTCCCCCGATGGAGCAGCCCTCCACCTCCTCGCCGGCGGCGCCGCCCCCGCCCCCGCGGCGGCCGCCGACGAAGGTCCGGCTGCGGCGCCAGAGGCTGGAGGCGCTCCTGCAGGAGCTCCGGCAGACGCTCGACGGGATGGGCGACGCCGATCTCGGCGCCTCGCTCTCCGACGCGGACGCCGGCTCCGAGGCGCCCGAGTACGGGGACGGCGAGGGCGGCGGAGACGACGACGACGACGGTGACTCGGCGGCTTCGATGGCCAGCGACTCCGACCGCGCCACGGACCAGGTACGGTACGGATGCGGCGAGGTTTGGGACTTCGAGCCTGAAAATTCAGCGCACGAGGCTTTAATGAATTGCATTAATTGGCGTGTAACTGTTGAGCAATTGCGGTAATTCGACCAAGTTCTCGTTATTTCAGGTTTGTCGAACTAACTTGATCGGTTATTAGCCATCTGGATCTGAATTGGGGGTACCTTTGTTTCCGTAACTAGTTAAAAAGTGCTTCGATGCTACTGTTCTCATATTTGTCTGTGGTTCCTCTGCTTGGTGAGTGCTGACTGCGGACTAGTTGTGAACATCTGGAGTCAGATAGCCTACCATGGAAAGATGTCCTTTTATTAGAAGCAGGATCAGATGCAGTGAGGTTATCCAAAATAAAGATGTTGACATCTGTGATGGTGGAATAGTGGAATGTGATGGTTTAGGCTAAACATCTTCCTAGTATTCATAAACTAGGAATATAACTGCCGTTAACAGGGGGTGAGGATCAAGGATCAGTATAGCACGTGCAACCATTTTTCTATTTTGCACGTTATCCCCACCCTTGCCATTTAGAATGTGTGCCGAACAATCTCATGTCACTTTGGTTTTATTTTCTCGAGTGATATGAGGGAGATCATGGAGAGTTTTTATTATAGCTCATGTGCTATGAAGCTGTTAGCTGTCCCAACACTCTGAAGTCTGAACGGCTTGCTTTCACCTTGCAGGTGTTTGATCTCCTTAAATCTAGGTTTGAGTCACCAGAATTTCTTCAGGAGTTCCATGAAATTCAAAAGTCTGTATGTCAAAATGGTGCGGGTATGCCTCCTACTGAATGCACTTGTTACTTTGTTAGTTATTACTGCTGGTAGTGCCTAATGTATCTAAGTATGGACACCTAAAATAACTAATGCAGTGGAATGTTGTGTTTCGCATATCTTTTTATTTAACCTTTCTCGAAATAGAGTTGCGATACTCTAAAGTTCATTCGATGTTCTTTGCCACAGTTGAATTGGATAAATCATGGGATGTAATAAAGGCGGGAGATGTGTGGGAAGATGATGACGACAATGGATATGTTCTTGTTAAGCCAGAGGATGCAGCTGAAGGGATAGCTTTCTTTGTAGCCACATACTTATCAACACTTACAAAAACCAAGGTAGGAATGTGATTCTATCATCACCTCGATACCTTCGTTCCTGTTCCCTTATGATGTGGTTTGATGCAATAAACAATCATTGATTTAACGTCTGTCCACATGATAATCAGTGTATTTGAGAAAAATTGGTTCATTTCCGTGTCACCACATCTCTCTATAAGAGATGCCCCAGTTACCATGTTCCGGACTTTATACTTGTGCTGCTCTTCTCTATAATATATCAGTGTTTTTTTACCGAGTCATTTCTTTTCATGTATGTGAGTTGATCTATACATCTGATCCATGAATATCTCATGTTCTACAGGAATTATCTCCTGATCGACTTCAGAAAGGTTTGCTCTCTCTTTTCTTTGTTCATCAGAATGATTATTCGAATCATTTCAATAAAAGTTCTGATGCTGAACTTCATCACCGCTCTTCTGCCAGCCCTTAAGAAGACATTTTCAGCCGAGAAGAGAAAAGGCAAACTTCGGAAGGCATGGGATGGGACAAAAGTCATTTATAATGTAGCTTCATGGGGTGCTACAGCTGTTGGGTAAGTTATTCCACTAACCCTGGGCATGAACTTTCAAGAAATGTTGACCCAACCTGCATAGCTTGTTGGTAAGCTTGGGTTCCCGATGGAAATACTGCAAATTAGTTTTCTGTCAATTTCATCTCACAAAGCACACAAGCTGCTGAGCATAGTCAAATATGCTGCCAGCTATGCCTTCAGAGTTTGTCTTAGTCAGCCGTTATGTAATCCCTTCCAATCTAGTGAGTTACATACTGAAGCTTCAAAATGCTCCTGAAGAGAGGTTATGCTCTATTGGTCTTCACTAGTCCTAACTAACCCTGGGAGCAAATATGTTATATGTGTTGGCTCCATGATTGATCACTTCCAGTATCTGATGGAGCCAACAAATCTAGACTGGTTCTGGCGTATGTAAGATTGCCATATTGAGGCATCAATTGGGAATGGGACCGGTTCGGACAAGGGACAGTCATACCCTTAAAAAAATTCATCTAAATCATAAATATTAACAGCCTTATTTCATTTGTAAGTACTGCATGTATGCATAATACATATCCTGTGTAATCTGATTGCAGTGCACATTTTTCATGGTAACAGCATCTACAATAACCAATCAATTCTTAAGGCAGCAGGCACAGCCATTCAGATGTCCTGGCGTGTGGTGTCCAAGTTCCTGTGAGTGATGGGTGGTGGTGATTGTTGTAACTGGCGTGCTACATTTATTTAGGTAAAGGATACCACATTGGTTGGAAATGTCCGAGTAGTTGATATACTGCCGATTGAAGAATTGTGGTCTAGAGTATGTCTGTTGGGATGTTTGAAGGATTGAGGCTTAGCGTTTAGGTTTGTTGATTGAAGGCGCGGAAGCCCATTTAAATAAATTATGTTGGTGCTAGAATGTAAATAGGCCATTTATCTGGCTGTGTGCGGCAACTGAAGCTCGGCATATGTATCCCCAAAATGTAAATATGACATTCATGTCAACAACATTGCATTGTGCCAGAATAAACTTTGTGAATGAACTGCACCAAATGAATATGCACACTTGTTTTGATATTTTTATTTCCGTGCCAGAAAAGGAATATGCTCAATTGATTGCAAACAATTGTACTACCACATGTGTGTCGAATGGAGCTTGACAGAATACAGTGGTGATATTGAAACTCGGTAACATCTCCATTGTTTTGTAACTGGTGGCACTTAAAACCGAAAATCTGTACCCTAAAGCACAAGGAGCAATCGCGCCATCACAACCAAATAAGAAACTAATGGCACATCTGGAGCACACAAGCCCAGCCACTGGTGTTGTTCCTTTTATTCTAGGAGACCCACCCAATTTTACACAGATCCAAAACGCAAAGATGAAGGGAATAATCATAGGTCGTCTACATTGCATTCTCCAAGGTAAACCTTGACGCTCCGAGGAGAACCGCAGCTACCTTCCGCTATAAGTGCTCTATCGTTGGCTGCCATGTGCTGAATTATTTTGTATATCATCTCAATCTGATGCAAATAAAGAACATAATGCATGAGTTAAGATATTGCAAAATAGAAGTTGGCAAAAAACATAAGGCATGAGAAAGGTGAAATTACATCTTTAGGGCAATGGCAACGATCTGCGATTTGCTCCAGGGTCAATGGTTCAGCAGGGTCTTTGCAGCTGAAAGAGAACAAGAAACATATGTGACCAACAGGAATATAAGTACCTCCAGAAGGAGCATTCATAGGATTAATCAATGGAAGTCAAAGTACAGGCATAAGTCAACAATATTTCAGTCTTCAGCAGTTCTGGTAATAACCTGGAATTCTGTGATGTGCTGAAATTGAAAGCACATTGCAGTGAAACTAGCAATAAGAGATGCTTGTCATAGGGTAAAGTGCAAACCATGACTGCGAGTTAGTCAAATTTAACCGAGTGGGGCAGCATTTGGTTGCAGCATCAATGGTTCAGCAGGGTCAACAAAAACTGTAATAGGACTCCCTTTGGGCCAAAGTGCATTAATGGTTCTGATGGCCTTCGGGAAAATGGTCGCAAGTGATAAGCAAGTTTAGTCCATAAACAGAAAATCTAGCACGCCTAAGCTTTAGATGTATCTGGTCTGAGACAGTACAGTACTCTGAGAGGAATGCAATGGGATGGACGGTAGAGGGCTGCCTGCGCCCAAAAGCGATGATTCACTTGACCCCTTGTCTATAGGGACCTTGTGGCATACAACCGCCACGACTCCTGCATTGTAGCCGCCCCTTTTTCTCTTTCTTTTGACTGTCTCGTGGACGGACGAAAGAAGGGAAGTTACAGAAGGGGGCAGTGAAGGCTTGCCAAGTAGACAGCAAGTCCCCCACCCCGTCAGTCCTGTGTTGCCGTAGCGTGCCCTACTTCAATAAGGGTTCAGTAGCTTGTCCGAGAGGATGATCAGCCAGCCACACTGGGACTGAGACACAGCCCAGACTCCTACGGGTAGCAGCAGTGGGGAATTTTCCGCAATGGGCAAAAGCCTGACGGAGCAATGCCACGTGGAGGTGGAAGGCCTACAGGTCGTCAACTTCTTTTCTCGGAGAAGAAACAATGACAGTATCTGAGGAATAAGCATTGGCTAACTCTGTGCCAGCAGCTGCGGTAAGACAAAGGATGCAAGCGTTATCCGGAATGATTGGGCATAAAGCATCTGTAGGTGGCTTTTCAAGTCCGCCTGTTCAAGCAGCAGTCTAGCTATCTGATGGCATGTAACTGTCAATCATAATCCATGAAGAATTTCTGAAATCTAGATTAATCTAAACATTTTCAGTTACCCAAGAGACATTCGGCAGGTAACAGAGGGCATGCATACTATGTAATCTAAACATTGCCTGGAATACTACGCAAACAAGTACAGCTTCATCAAAGAACAAAAAATGTAATACTCCCTGTCAAAACACGTCTTATATTTTGATACAGAGGGAGTAAGAGACTTCATACCTGGCCTCATTGAGAACAGTCAGCACCCTTTTCTGAAGGGCCAATACCTCTCCTGCTGCTTTTTTCCCTGCCTCGACACCTGCATCATACAGCATATATAATGATAAGAATGACAATAATAAGTTATGAATCATGAGCAATACTAGTGCATCTTGAGGATAGTACCAGGCTGATGATATGCGTTGATGTTTACTAAAGAAGCATAAATTCCAACTGCACGTTCATAGAGTGCAACCAGTGCTCCAACAGCTCTGGGAGTTACTTCTTCCACAGTAACGGAGATGGACTCTCGGTCATTAGAATAAAGAGCAGAGCGTGTACCCTGCGAGGTATAGGTTTCCTCTGTCATTAATCACCGTATACTAGTGCACAAATTAACATAATTATATGTCTTAAAATCTGAACTCTGAAGACAAACCTGCAACATCCCAAACAAGTAGTCACCACATGTGACTCCAGGTTCAAGCTCCCAATCATGACCTGGAGGCCTGTCACGCAAAACCTCGATAAAAGTAACGAAGAAGTTGTGCACCCCTTCTCTTAGCTGTTGAATGTAACTGAAACCATAGACAGTTTAGTAAAAGTTGCACTTTAACCACAGTAAGTAATGTAAAAAAGTAAGTGTGAACTTACGCATGTTGGTCTGTGCTTCCTTTGTTACCATATACCGTTAGCCCTTGATTAACCTGACATTAAAATTTTATATGCTTAACAAAGCACACAGCTGAGCATAAAATCTGGCAGCTGGTAGTGTAGATACAGAACATCAGGTACTGGGAGTAGAGAAGCAAGGATACATACCCGATTGCCGTCAAGGTCAAATTCTTTCCCAAGAGATTCCATGACAAGTTGTTGTAAATATCTACTCAAAAGTAGCAGACTATCCTTGTAAGGAAGTACAACCATATCCTGGAAGAGGGATAAAGTCACTAGTAAGCAAAGTACTGAAATCAGAAACCTCGACATAAATTGTAACCAATGAAGACACAAACCTTACTGCCTATTCCATCTGTAGCCCAATACCAAGATAACGCAAGTAATGCTGCTGGATTTTCCTTAACCTGGATAAGTGCAAAGCAATATTTGAGACATCTCCATAGTCATATCATATGACCAAACTAGTCTATACATCTAAATCCATACCACAGTGTTCCTGGTTTCCTCATCCATTAGTGCTGCACCAACTAGCATTTCCTTGACATCGATACCCTGTTAAGTGTCAAAAACCACTCATATTAATATGGAATTTCATGGAAGTCCGCTTCTCTGCAACACGGGAAAGTGGAAGGCACTGACCTGTAATGCAGCTGGAAGTAACCCCACCGCTGACAATTCTGATGTTCTACCACCAACCCAGTCAAACATAGGAAATCGATCTAACCATCCCTCTATTCTGGCAGTGTTATCTAATAGAGAATTTTCTTGAGTGATTGCAACACCCTGCAAAACAGATGTGTCATCAGATATCAATTGTTTTACAATAAGGCCGTGAGAGCAATCTGTTTCCGTCTTAAAAAATTGTATGATTGTCTTATGCACAATTTTCACACTGGTTTAGAAAAATCAATTGTATTATCAAGATGAATGCTTACTTATTGAGCAATGACAATGACCACAAAATTATGTATTGATGCATCAAATCCATAGAGAATCGAGTTATACGACACAACTAAAATACTACAAACGCGGTAAGAACTGGATCCAGGGCAGTTCATACAGATTCTCTCCTTGTCACTAGTCTGTACATGAAACATGAGACAAATCATTTCAGTGTACCTCACAACCCTGATAGGATGGCATCAGCATCTATAGTAAATTAGCAGTCCAGAGTAATATTCACTGCTTGCAGTTAAAGATTAGCCCAACATACAACATTTGCCATTTCAATATATGAATTAACATGCAAAAGGGGAAAAAAGAACTGAGGTCAAAACCTGTTTTGAAAAATCCAGTCCAGCATCTCTGAAGGCTTTTTGTACTTCTAGTAGACCATTCCGGGTTTCAGGTGTACCACCACTCTGTACGTATAAACAAGCATGTGATGCGAACAAGTATCTAATAGCAATGGGAAAAGAGGGGCATAATAAGGAGATATAGGAACTATATATGTACCTTAGAGATTACAATTACAAGAGTAGATTTAAGTTCCTCCCCTAGCTGAGCAATTTGATGATCAATTCCAGCAGGGTCGGTGTTGTCAATAAATCGTATCTGATATCAAGCAGAAAAAAAAGGTAATGCTTACAGTGCTTGAAACACACCTAAATACACAGAATGGAAAAATGCAATCAAGGTACATAGCGCAGATTAGAGAACTCGGGACAATACCTTCAATGGGGGGTTATCAGGCGCAAGTGCCTCAGAAACAAATTGAGGCCCCAAAGATGATCCTCCAATTCCTATAGAGAGTATTTGAGTAAAACGACCAGCCTGAGACGACGGAGGTTTAATCTGCATTTTTATAGCAAAACTGGCTTGTAAGAGCTTGTAGTGAACTAATGATTAAAAGTGAAGGTAGGAAAAGCCTGAATAGGCTTAACATAATCGGCATCCATCTCTTGTATGATGCATATTCCCTAAAATACAAGCAAGCCAATCTCCAAACTGTGTGTGCGTGCGCTTGCGTGTGTGTATTACAATGACAGAGCATGCTTACGCACAAACATACTCAAGACTTCCTCATGGATGGCATATCACAGCAACAGAATTGTACAACAAAAACCTGGACGCTCAACTTCTGATAATTCCATCGCGAATGCTTCTAGGTGCCTTGCTAGACAACTAAAGCTAGTTACCACTGGCCCTCTTTCTCTGACTGACTATAAGTAATTGCATTGCCTCAGCCCACCCCTAAAATTAAGCTTTAATATCATGGCAGAGATGTAAATACACAAGAGTGATGCCATTGCATCACAAACTCACATACTCCTTATCAACCCTATATATACTCCTCAGACCTCAGGAGTAGCAACAATTCAATCAATTGTATGAAAAATAAAATGCAGTGAAATGCGCTGACCTTGCCAGAGACGACGTCCTGGGAGAAGGCGAGGATGTGGTCGACGGTCTTCTCGATCTTGGTGCGGAGGAAGGAGTTGGGGGCGAGGCCGGGGTCGCGGAGCCAGTAGTGGCCCACCATGCGGCCCTCGTCGGGGTTGGCGATGGCGCCCTTCTCGAGCTCCCCCATGGCGACGAAGGCGCGCTGCATGAGCGGCTCCATCTGCAGGAGGAAGTCGTCGGTGAAGCCCATCCGGCTGACGTCGACGAAGAGGCCCAGCTGCTTGTGCTGGTAGAGCCACTCGACGTAGCGGTCCCAGAGCTTGATCGGGTCCTTCTCGACCGCAGCGCCGCCGCCCTGGCCCGGCGCCCTGGACGCGAGCGGCGGGGCCGGGGCGTGGGGGGAGCCGGAGGAGCGGGAGAGGTCCGCGATGGAATGGGGCGCGCGGAGGCGGAGGTGGGAGGGGCGCATGAGGAGCTGCCTCCGCAGCCGCAGCCGGCACGCGGAGGAGGAGGAGGGCGGCGCCGCCGCGCCGGAGATGGACGCCATCTCCGCCGGAGGTCGCGGTCGCGGTGGGCTGGCTCTGGCGGCGGCTCGCTGGTCACGGGCGGCGCATCCAACTCCGAAGAGAGAAGAGGGTTTAGTTTTGGGGGGAGTCCACGAGGAGGAGGACGAGGAGTTGTTGGCGTCGCTGGGCTTGGCTTTATCTGGGGGAAGACGAAGGCACAGGGTGACACCTACTACGTCACCTGCCCATGGCCCACAGGTCAGCGTCGGAGCGGGTGGACGCGGCCGTCCCTGCGCTGCGCTCGCGGCGGCTGGGGCTGGGAGGCACGTGTGAGAGAGAGGTGCGGCGGTGTGGCCTCGCCGGCCGGGGGCGGAAAGATCTGAACGGACGGCGAGAGGCCGATGGCGGGTGGGGCCGGGGAGGATCTTTCCGTGACGGGACAAAAACTGCGACAGAAGTGTTGAGGCGACGAACGCGCAGGCGCAGCGGGTGATATTTGCGTGCGTGTTCGCGTCCGCGTCCGCGTATTGGAAACGGGAATCCCATGTGCGTTTTCTTCTCTGACGAATAATGGGGTCCTGCAGCTCTCTGCGATGTGCATTTCTGGAAGGAAATGCGTTGGTTTGTGCCGCTGGGAAGGCGACGTTTGTTTTCTACGGGCTGGCTGACGGAGAAAGCAATTTCTTTCTTCCGATGATGGGGAAAGCGATTCAATTCGCTGCGTGTGGTTTTGCTTCTCTGTTGTTCATTTTCAAACTGAAAAGCCGCCGTGGCCGTCGTACGCCTCTAGTTTGGCTTCTACGGGTCGTGGTTCTCATGGCATGTGTTGCTCGCACCTGCGGCGGTGTGCTTTTCATCCTTCATTCAATACTTTGCGTGCTTTTCATCCTTCGTTCAATACTTCGCTGCCTTCGGGTGTGCGTTTTTTCCTTTTCTTTTTTGGATAGACAGCTAATACAAAAACACGATACAGATCCAGGTGGCTCTTGCAACCAGCAGGCTGTCTCACCAGGGGCAAAGCCTATTTTGGTTAGTCTATCTATCAGGTCTCACGGTTAGCAGGTGAGACCCGTCCTGATGGGTGACACGTGACATTCTGCTTTGTGATTTATGAATGCCACATATCATCCATCAGGATAGGTCTCGCGTGAGACCTAGTCTCATAGAGTTCTTTTCCATCTTCATGGCCATGATCTCGAGAAGTCCCATGAGGCTTTTTGTCTTCTTGAACAGATGACCATTCCTTGCCCTACCTTGATCGGTAGGATGCCGTGAATTGATAACACTGGCCGAGTTATTGTTCTGGTCAATAGACTAATTTCTCATCTTTGTTATTATCCATGCCCCCTCTGTGTTCTATTTTTTGAAAGCTAGCAGGAGAGCTGCTAAGATTCCATTGCAGAGGAAGAAGCCGATGGCCGAAACTGCTCGGTTTATTGACCCTCTGTGAATAGACTAATCCGAAGCTCATCCGCCTCTCTTGCCTGGTCGCGTCGCTAATGGCCGTCTCGCCCCCGCAGGCCACAGCCACCGGTCAGAAACCCCAACTGAGTCCTGCCTCATGCTCAGCGCTAATGGCCATTTAGGAAAGCGATTGCCTCCTTCCGACTGCGATGTGCTAAAAGGCCAACTGAGCCCTCAGTTTTTAGCCTTTTACGAAAGCATTGCCTATGTCTCAAAAAAAAAAACCCGAAAGCGATTGCCTCCTCTGCACTGTGGTGATGTGTTAAACGCTTCAG
Organism: Triticum aestivum; assembly: GCF_018294505.1. Classification (NCBI taxonomy): domain Eukaryota; kingdom Viridiplantae; phylum Streptophyta; class Magnoliopsida; order Poales; family Poaceae; genus Triticum; species Triticum aestivum. The sequence goes on along the minus strand of NC_057806.1, from coordinate 462,001,766 downwards.
TATTCAAAATGATTGCTCTCGCAAAAAATAAAAAATAAAATGGTTGACAGCTTGACAAGACTGATCTGCTGCCCTTTTGCGCAGCTCAATTGACCTTACCTTTCTGTGGCCTATATGAATCGCTAAACCCAGGAAACCAAAATTGCTTTTCACAGCAAGAGAAAGAAATTTTTTAACCGTTTTCCCTATTTGGGAGTAGTTTTGCTTTTTTCTGAAAGAGGAAATAACCCTCTACCTCTACATCAGGTGATGCACACAGCCATATATTATTGATCATTTAACGATGCCAGGTAAAATTAGCATCGGTGCGGAACGAAATGGCTTACAGAAAAATTAAAGAAAATAACATGGCTTTATATGCATTTAAGGAAAAATAACCTGGTTAGTTGGTGAGGGCTTTATCAAAAAAAAGTTGGTGAGGGGCGGCGATTCTCATTGCAACGAGGACCAACCTCAACCTGGCTGGGGGCCAAAATATACAAACACCAACCAAAGTAGGCCACGGAGATATATGCTAATCAAGTTAAAAAACTCCTCTGTGATTGCAACTGAACCCCGTGACAGAGACTGTTTGCAGCCACCTGACGAAGCTGCCCTCATATATCGTCATGAACGATGACTTGAATAATTAGCCACCCCAGCGGGTCGTGCAACACAAAGAATTCCGCAAGCCGGCATTGCCCATTGCCCGGCATCTACACTTTATTCCAACGGTGTGACAGAAAGGCGCAACGGTCCAGTGACACGACTCGCTAAAACTAATTTAGAAACGGACACGATCTCAAGGCAGGCCTGGAAATAAAATATACTAATTATTCAGAACATTTTTTGTCGAAAAAGGGAAAGCAGGTATGGGTACCAGGTCATCTCTTCAAAAACACCATCCATGTTTCAGTGCAGCATCTTTTCACTACAACTACAACAGACCGCCCGGAAATTGCTCAGTCGTCACGAGACCCAAGTACCTGCTTCTTGATGGAGCTGATTCTCATGATCAACTCGTCCCTGTTTTCCTGCATCATAAGTGGTAGAAATGTCAGTCCACCGCCGTGGGTATTTATCAGTTCAAACTTCAAACTGAGACTGGGTACACTAATCACCTTAAATATCAGATATCGCGAGGTGAACCAAACTGTGAAGCCGAGGCCAACCACTTCCATCACCTGAGGAACCTGCCCATGTACAGTCGTATTATGAGATTCACAAATTTCCATGCGCGTTTCCTAGGTTATTTCAGAACTTATTTAAAGAAGGGGGTGTTTTTAGAGCTGGTACAATTGCTGAGTATGATCAGGTAACTGTTCCACTAAGATCAAACCAGATTCTACCCGTTCGTGGAATCAAAGTTTGCACTGCTCACCATTTCCAGCAAATAAACTACTCCTTCCTTCCCAAAATGTAAGTCCTATTTGTTTTGTCCTAAATCAAACTCTCTTAAGTTTGACCAAAGTTTATAGAAAAAAAAATCCATGTCAACAATACCAAACAGTTGGGATTGGCTAGAGGTGAAATCCATAAGATCTCTCAACCAACTCATGGTTCTGGCACATGGATAGCAAGCTTCCACACACCCCTGTCCATGGCTAGTTCTCTCGTGATATCACTCCAGTCCTTCAGATCCCTCTTTATGGACTCCTCCCATGTCAAGTTCGGTCTACCCCGACCTATCTTGACATTATTAGCGCGCTTTAGCCATCCGCTATGCACTGACGCTTCTGGAGGCCTGCGCTGAATATGCCCAAACCATCTCAGACGATGTTGAACAAGCTTCTCTTCAATCGGCGCTACCCCAACTCTATCTCGTATATCATCATTCCGGACTCGGTCCTTCCTTGCATGGCCACACATCCATCTCAACATGCGCATCTCCACCAGACCACCACACCTAACTGTTGAACATGTCGCCTTTTAGTCGGCCAACACTCAGCGCCATACAACATTGCGGGTCGAACCGCAGTCCTATAGAACTTGCCTTTTAGCTTTTGTGGCACTCTCTTATCACACCTCATGTACTCAATGCCAGAAGCTTGGCGCCACTTCATCCATCCGGCTTTGATTCGATGATTCACATCTTCGTCGATATCCCCATCCTTCTGCAGCATTGACCCCAAATATCAAAAGGTGTCCTTCCGAGGCACCACCTGTCCATCAAGGCTACCCTCCTCCTCCTCGTGCCTAGCAGTACCGAAACCGCACCTTATGTACTCGATTTTAGTCCTACTAAGTCTAAAACCTTTGGATTCCAAGGTCTGTCTCCATAGCTCTAACTTCCTATTGACCCCCGTCCGACTATCATCGACTAGCACCACATCATCCGCAAAGAGCATACACCATGGGATATCTCCTTGTATATCCCTTGTGACCTCATCCATCACCAGAGCGAAAAGACAAGGGCTCAAAGCTGACCCCTGGTGCAGTCCTATTTTAATCGGGAAGTCATCAGTGTCGCCGTCACTTGTTCGAACACTTGTCACAACATTATCATACATTTCCTTGATGAGGGCAATGTACTTTGCTGGGACTTTGTGTTTCTCCAAGGCCCACCACATGACATTCCGTGGTATCTTATCGTAGGCCTTCTCTAAGTCAATGAACACCATATGTAGGTCCTTCTTTTGCTCCCTGTATCTCTCCATGAGTTGTACCAAGAAATGGCTTCCATGGTCGACCTCCCAAGCATGAAACCAAACTGATTTTTGGTCACGCTTGTCATACTTCTTAAGCGGTGCTCAATGACTCTCTCCCATAGCTTCATTGTATGGCTCATCAGCTTAATTCCACGGTAATTAGTACAACTCTGAACATCCCCCTTGTTCTTTAAGATTAGTACTAATATACTCCGTCTCCATTCTTCTGGCATCTTGTTTGCCCAAAAATGAGGTTGAAAAGCTTAGCCATACTATAGCTGTTTCCGAGGCCTCTCCACACCTCAATGGGGATACAATCAGGGCCCATCGCCTTGCCTCCTTTCATCCTTTTTAAGGCCTCCTTGGCCTCCGACTCCTGGATTCGCCGCACAAAATGCCTGCTGGTATCATCAAAGGAGTCTGTCCAGTTCAATGGTAGAGCTATTATTCTCCCCACCGAACAGGTTGTCGAAATACTCCCACCATCTATGCTTAATCTCCTCGTCCTTCACCAGGAGCTGGTCTGCTCCATCCTTGATGCATTTGACTTGGTCAACATCTCTCGCCTTCCTCTCTCGGATCTTGGCCATCTTATAGATGTCCCTTTCGCCTTCCTTCATGTCTAACCGCTGGTAGAGGTCCTCATATGCCCGACCCCTTGCTTCACTCACAGCTCGCTTTGCAGCCGTCTTTGCCATCTTGTACTTCCCTATGTTGTCTGCACTCCTATCTAGGTATAGGCATCTAAAACAATCTTTCTTCTCCTTAATAGCCTTATGGACATCATCATTCCACCACCAGGTATCTTTAGCTTCTCTTCTACTTCCCTGGACACTCCAAACTCCTCTGAGGCCACCTTACGAATGCAAGTCGCCATCTTCATCCACATATTGTTTGCATCACCTCCTTCCCCCCAAGGGCCCTCCTTAATGACCCTCTCCTTGAATGTTTGAGCTACCTCCCCCTTGAGCTTCCACCACCTTGTTCTAGCGACTTTCGCACGCTTATCCCACTGGACACGAATCCAAAAGCGAAAATCAGCCACCACGAGCTTATGCTGAGGGACAACACTCTCTCCAGGTATCACCTTACAATCTAGGCATGCACGCCTGTCTTCTCTTCTCGAGAGGATGAAATCAATCTGGCTAGTGTTGATCACTACTAAAAGTCACTAGATGTGATTCTCTCTAGTGACTTAGGACCACAAAAATAAGACATCATAAAATATATTTCCATGGTGCATCTTTTTGGTATCACATATATCGATATTTATTTTATAAACTTGGGCAAACTAAAAAGAGTCTTAGGACCAAAAGAATAAGACATATATTTTGCGATTCCAGGAGTATGCTCCCTTTTTAGCTATATATGCTTTCTCCAAAACAAACTTTTGATTGGTAATTCTTGTCTTTTTGTCATATCATGCTATTTGAAGTGTCATAAGCAAGTCATGGAAATGGAAGTCTAATTTCATTTTTCCTATTCCAATTGATGTCTACAAATAAATGGCGGCAGGTCCAAAGCTAGCCAGTTTTCAAACCAGACACATATTATGATGTAAACGATAATCCCCACTCTCAAGTGCATGCATTGGGGACCAGGACGGGACAAGAGTGTGAGAAATAGAAATAAACGTACCACGGGGACTGATTCAAGTGCAGAAACCACTATTGATGATATCCAAATAGCAACAATGGCGGAGGACCCATAGACTAGAGCAGTATATGAACTGTCAGAATCCAACTACATAAGACAGTTCACAGAGTTAGTCCATTGAAATTGCATTACCGCAACCAGTGCACATAATAGTACAAAATAGCAGTTTTCACAGCAAGAGCGGCCCTGAAAGAAATTTAATGGGATTTAAGAACAAGAGAGTTCCAAAAAATTATATCGTCCCTGGTGAATGTAAAATATTCGCTCAATCTCATGTATCAAAATTACAGCTGCATGAACTGAAAAGAATAGTACATTTTCGTTACATAAGATCCAGAAAGTAGCTGAATGTAATTATAAGGGCAAAACAGTGCGACCAAATTAACAGAGATTCTGAATCCAACATATAAATTGCTGCTGTTACTCATTGTCTTTTGAAAACAAACCTTCAACTTAGTGTATCATAAAGTGTTTACCTTCAGAAATATATGCACTTGAACAGATAGTTTTTCTTTGTTTAGACGCATATGTGCTTCTATGAAAAAAATAAAAGCACAGAGAAATCAGTTGTAACATCAGCAGAACTACTTCATTTGGATGGGCTTTGGCTGGGGATGCAAAGGCAACTGTTTCTGTTTGTTCACAAAACGCCCACGATTTGAATCTGGATTCTGAATTTGGAGGACAGTTATCGGGATCTGTCCATGCATATGTAGGTCTTGCTAGAACTTTGTGATGATCCCAGATGTCAGAAGCAAGAGGAGAAGGTGAACAGACTGTCATCACACATTCGCATCTCTATATCAGTAAAGAGAACACAATCACTCTCTAAGCATTCACTTTAGGAGCCGGCAAAAAACTTAGATCAAGTACCAACTAATATATAACTAACTAACTAAGGAACCACCTCGTACACATGTGAGTATGTGACCGAAATTTCGTTAACTGCTTTTTCTCCATTGACCCCAACTCTAAATGTCCCCCTTCTCCTCGTCAACCCGCTCTCCAACACCAGCCCGTCACCCGAGGCCGGCGGTCGACCCCCATTGACCTTCCCACTAAGCACAGAGAGCATGAGTGCATCTCCGGTACCGGTGAACCCCAAACCCCACTCAGAAGACCTACCCACTAACCTCTCCAGCAAGGCCACCAGAGTCAGCTCTGCCTCGCAACTCTTACAATCTCTTCAGGGAGGTCACCCATTCTCTCCTCGACCACCATGTCTGATCCACCTTGCAGCTCCGGCAAGTACTTGCACCACCAGACGGGACGAAGAAGCGCACAAATCACTGTGCAGACCAGGGGCTGAAAATTGCCTGGAATTTGGGTAATTTCAGGTAACTGTGCTCTACCAAATCTGTTTATATATCAAACTCCAGCACGTTCATCACCATAACCCAAAGATGGCAATGGCAACTTGCTTGTTTTCTCAATGTGGAACAAATAAGGTACATCCTGGAGCTCATCTGAACACCCAGGCAATCAGCCCCAATCTATATGTTAAACAAACACACTGAAGCCTCGACCAAGACAGATTCCTTGCATACAAATCGACAAATACCAAGGCGGGTGCACGCGCTCACCTCGACGCCCAGCTGGTTGAGAACGCTCCACGGAGCCAGCTCGCCCTGCACCTGCCCGTCTTCCTCCCCATTGCTCGCCTCCCGGCCGAAACCATCCAGCCCCTCCCGCTTCGCCGGCGCCGGCGCCGGCCACTCGGGCTTCTCAGAGACCAGACGTCTGAACCCGTCCGAGTCCTTGGTGGCACGCACGGCCACCCGCAAGGCTCCGGCGCGGCCAAAACCTTGAGCAGGGCTAGGGTTTTAAAGCTCTCGTACTTGCATTTTCACGGGATCCGAAAGTGAGAGGCGGAAGCTAAGCGCACCTTGCTGCGGCAGGGAGCTCGGCGCGCGGCGGGGTGGGAGGCGCACCAGCGCGGCGCCGGCGTGCGAAGCGGGCGGAGCCATCGGAGATTTTTTTTTCCCCCAAGCTTGTAGTTCTGCTCGAGCGAGACTGGGGGTGGCGAGGTTTCCGGAGGAGCTCACAGCACCACTGCCTGTCTGTGTAGTGTGTACTGGCTGTCGCGCACAGACACGAGCGGAGGGTGGCGGGCTGGCGGCCCTGCGTCGGCCGTTTGGGGGTTGGGCTGGTTGAGAGGGGCGGCGCGGTAAAGAACAACCTTTGGGCTTGTTCTCTGCTGATTGCTGGAGCAAAGTGCGCAGAAAAATGACGGGCTTTGTGCTGTCACATGGACTGACGCGCGCTCCTGATAGAAATGCTTTCTCGAGTCCAGGGCTGCTTTGGTTGTGAAGCAAACTCTAGAGTTGTACACGCTCTAGCAATATCATGAGCCTCCCAGTTCATCTCTCTCTTCTCCTTTGTCTCAAAAAAAATCTCTCTCTTCTCCTGCTAAAAAATGATAGCTTCGAAGTCTTCAAACTTATTCTTTATGTCTTGAATAATGGTTGAGCTGGTTCCCAAATATGGGCTCTTTGGGCCTGGCTTTATAGTTCTCCGCAGGTATCATGAGCCTCACAATCTGTCACCGCAGGTATCCTTCTAGTGTAAAGATCAGATGACAGTGCAAGACCTTCGTTGAAAGCCATAGCTTCCAAAATCCCCAGCTCAACTTGGCCCTGAACGGTCACCGCTAAAGCTCCCAAGAACTGACCCTGATCGTCTCGACGGAAGATACATGGATGGACCTTTCATGCCAAGGACAACGTGCTTAGATCATGTGTGCCCCTATCACTTGTCGGGCATCAATGTGTCGACGTTGGGTTTCGGCATGACACGGGCAACTATTGTGAAATTGGGAACCATCAGGAGGCGAATTGATTGAATAGCATCTTAGATGCGACCGAGTTCAAGCCAACACATGACGTGGTGTCCCAACATCAACAACTAGGTCAACGCGGCTACTTTGGGACATCAAACCTCTTTCGTGATCCTGACATGGGCAAAGTATTCTTATAGGATTCAATGGTGCGTCGATGATGCTCACGGAGCCATCTAGCGCGCAAGCACAGGTTGACAAAAGTTTGTGAACAACAACATTGAGGATCAAGGAGCAACATGCATTCTCTTTAGACGAAAATCATTATCAATCTCCTTTTTTTTGTGAATCATTATCAATCTCCTTGACTGGTCCAAGCAGCGTTGACGTACATGCCTCATGCCTTATTAACGATGTTTGGTAAGCTAGGTGATAATCCAACGATTGGCCTTTTTGTTGAACCTGTAAACATGGAGGTATGAGCGGCAATCCTTTCCCGCAAACGTTGTTTTAGGTACCATATGATTCATTCGGTCTTGTGTCGATTTACCGAAGGATAATCAGCACCCCTGCAATAAGCTATCAGCAGATGATGAAGATGTTGGTTGTGGCAAGACCAATGGATGGACTCATATTTTTGTGAAGCTGATGTGTCTAGACTCAAAACTTGTTCTAATCTTTCTAAACGTGTGCATCAATGATGTACAGAGGCCGGGAGCCTTGCCCTTCTCCGAGTTAGACGATGCACAACTTGAGGCCTCCTTTGGTTTGTAGGAATTTTATAGAAATTCTATAGAATAGGATTTGCGAAGAAAAAATTTCTTTGAAGTCCTTTGGTTTGTAAGAATGGATTCCTATTCCTATGTATGATAGGATTCAATCCTTCACAGTTTGGAGGAAAAAAAATATTAGCCTAGACTCAATGAAAAATTTTCTATCCTATGCATCAAATGACATCTCTAGGCCCTGGGCGACTCGGGGCCCTCCAACCCTAGGCACCGCCGCCGCCCTCTCCTTCTCCCCTCCTCGCGCCGCCGCCGGGTGACGCCGCCGGGTGAAACCCGCGTGGCAGACGGCGGCGGCGGCGGGACTCCCTCTCCCGACTCCCCTTCTTCCGTGGGCGGCGGATCTAGGCGGCAGGCGGCGGTGTCGTGCGGTGGTAGGCCTCGGCGAGCGGTGGCGGGGCGCGGGGCACGCGGCGGCGAGCCTCGGCAGGCGGTGGCGGCTGCGCACGGGGCTGATTCCGGGGCGGCGGCGCGGGCTTGGATCCATCACCGATCTGACCTGTGGGCGCGACCTCGGCCTTCCCTGCTCGATCGGCGGGTCTCGGTGGGGGGGCTTCTCTGTGCTGAGATCTGGCAAGCGGGATCATCCAGATCCCGGCAAGGACGGCGGCGACCCGTGCACGAGAGATGGAGGTCTTCGATCAGATCTGGGTGAAAACCTGCTATTGGCTATTGCCAAGGCCGGCGATGGCGACGTTGTCTGCGTCGTTCCCTTCCTGAAGGCATCGCCGTGGAGATGTTCAAGGTCACTCTCTGCTACCTCCGGGGGAAACCCTAGATCAGTAGATCGGATGACGGCGGCTCTCTGGTGTCGTTTCCCCCCCGGGGGCGTCATTCTTGGAGGTGCACACGGACTCGAGGGACTAGATGACGGCGACTTTGGTGGAGCGGTGCTTCATCTTACATATTGATGGTGGCGGATCTCGGCGGCATGGTGTTGTGGAGACTCAGCATCTGATGCGCGGAGATGGACTCGTGTAGGAGGAGGAAGCTGTCTGGCGTCATGGGGGCGTCGATGGCAGAGTGGCCAGACAAGGTAGAAGCCTCAATATGATCTGAAGACGGACCTGTGGAAGATGGCGGCAATGACACACGAGTGCGTCTGACCGGATTGTGCCCCAGACCCGGTATGTGGCTCGGCTGGGGCTTCCGGCTTTTGATGTTAGGCTTAGGTGAGTGGTTTAGGGTAGTGGCCCAGTTAGCACCCCTTCATCATATGGATAGGAGTAATGACATATGTTGCCAAGATTATGGATTCAGGTATACTGTTGTAATACTTTGTAAGGTCCTCGAGAATAATCAATAAAGTGGCCGTATGCATCTCCCAGATGCAGAAGCCGAGGGTCATCCTTCTTTTCTAAAAAAAACCAAATGACATCTCTTCCTCTATAGGAATTGAGATGCATGTCATCTCACTTCCTATAATTTTTCTATTCCTATAAAATTTCTATCCTATGAACCAAAGAAGGCCTAATAGTACAAGACAACATATTTTTAAAATGGTTATATCATTAAGAAATGTATGTGACATTTCAAAAATGTTCATGTTTCTCATAAATGAACATAATATATATTTTTGAAATGCTATACAATGTAAAGAAATGTTCATGTAATTCAAAAAATATATTCCGTACCAATCAAAAGAAATGTTTGTGACGTATTCAAAAGTAATCATAAAAAATGGTTAACCATGTATTCAAAAAATTGTTCAAAACCAGTATTTGAATAAAAATATTAATCATGCATATAAATTTTTTAAATATATATACAAAATTTTCTAGACCTATACGAAAAATGTACAATATGTATGAAAAAGTAGGCATCACAATATATATTTAAAAAAGTTTAATAATGTATTTGAAAATTTTAACCTTGTATAAAAATATTCCGGATGTATATGAAAAATATAAAATGGGTATGAAAAATAGATATATGTTGAAAGAAAAAGGAAAGTAAAGAACCCGAAGAAAATAAGTAAAAATCAAAGAAAAAAACATAGGAAATCAAAGAAAAAATAAGAAGAAAAGGAAAAAAGCAGAAAAAAACCTTGCGACAAACAGTGGAAAATCCTCCCAAAAAAGGAAAGAACTCTTTCTCTGCTACAGTATTGGGCAGGCCCCGATAGCCACTCGTCGTAGATGATTCCTAATAGAAATCGGTACAAACCACACATAGCTCGGGCGGAGGGGGTTCGCCCTGGGGCTGGGATTCCTTCAAGCCAACGTAATGGTTCGCTCTACCAAACCCGCATGGGAAAAAGGGTAGTTCCTTTGATCCTAGATATGACATTCCTTGGATATTACAGTCCAACAGAAATTCCAAAATTGTACCGTAGAGTCAATGGGTGTGTCTAAACCCATCTATTAGATGTGACATAACTATATGTTATATCTAAGTTGATGTCAATATTTCCTTTTTCTGTTTTTCTCTTCCATTGTATTTTCATATTTTTTTTGCGGTTGTCCAGTCTTAGGCCTCCGTTTAGCTTAATTTACTTGGACTAGCTTCCTCCGGTCTATGTAACCCTAGCTTTGTTTCGTACACGTACGTTATCCTCCATTTTTTTTCTTCTTCTTTCCGTTCGACAGCACATCATTTTCCTTCCCCGGAACATAATTTTCTCATATAAACCGCATATTCATGTATAATTTAGACCCTTAAGAGATACATGAAAACCTTACATTTTTTAATGTTCATGTAACTTTTAGAAAACTGTTTACATGATTTTAAAATGTTCACTGCAACGCAATGTAAATTGTCCGTGTAATTTTTTAAAAAAATACTCATACGTTTCAAAAAAATGTATATGATTTTTTAATAAAATTATGCAGCACAAAAATGTTCACATAATTAAAAAAATGCACGTGACACTTACAAAATATATGCTTGTACTATTTTGAAAAAAAATGTCTATAAAATGGAAGAAAATGTTTGCATAGATAAAAATGTTTCTTATCATTCAGACAGATATAACACAAAAAAATTGTTAAACACATAACGGAAAAAATTTCAAAACATATATTTGAAAAAATGTTGATGTGTATAAAAAATATATTCCAAGATATATACAAGAAATGTATAACGTGTATTTCGAAAGAGTATTTCAAAAACATGTATTTAGAGCTCTTGTACTTGTATTTTCACAGGATCCGAAAGTGAGGCGGAAGCTAGCGCACCTTGCTGTGGCAGGGAACTCGGCACGGGCAGGGAGGGAGGCGCATGAGCGTGACGCCGGCGTGCGAAGTAGACGGAGCCATCGGGGATTTTTCTTTTCCAAAGCTTGTATTTGTGCTCGAGCGAGACTGGGGGTGGCAAGGTTTCCAGAGGAGCTCACTGTCCCACTTCATTGCCTGTTTGTGTACTGGCTGTCGCGTAGAGACGAGTGGAGGGTGGCGGGCTGGCGGCCGTGCATCGGCCGTTTGGGGTTGGGCTGGTTGAGAGGGGCGACGCGGTAAAGAACAACCTTTGGGCTTGTTCTTTGCTGTGGATGGAGCAAAATATGGAGAAAAATGACGGGCTTTCTTCTGCTGTGGCAAGGACGCGCCCTCCTGATAGAAAGGCTTTCTCGAGTCCAAGGGCTGCTTTGATTGAAAGAAATCTACTTCAGGTTTATGGGTGGCTTTATTTTTCATTTTTCGAGGGGTTAACACTCCATTTTATTCAATCACGACAATACGTTCGATATAAACCAATTCAGGAGGGTTAGGCAGCCATGGTCGCCACGTTTGGCTTCTCCAGCCAAATGACATCTCTATTGTACCCATTACTATCAATCAATAAAGCGGCCATGTTTACCTTAAAAAAAGAAGGTTAAGAAGCCATACACGGCGCCCTAAATCTAAAGTTGTAGAGGCTCCAGCAAGATCATGAGCCTCCCAGTTCATCCCCCTCTTCTTATGCTAAAAAATGACGGCTTCAAAATTTTCAAACTTCTTCTTTATGTCTTGAATAACAGTTGAGATGGTTCCCACATATGGGCTCTTCAGGCGCTTTACAGTTGCTTCACAAATCACAATCACTCGCCACATGTATCCTTCTCATGTAAAGATCAGATGCCAATGCAAGTGTTGGGGAACGTAGTAATTTCAAAAAAAATTCTACGCACACACAGGATCATGGTGATGCATAGCAATGAGAGGGGAGAGTGTTGTCCACGTACCCCTGTAGACCGAAAGCGGAAGCATTAGCACAACGCGGTTGATGTAGTCGCACGTCTTCATGATCCGACCGATCCAAGTACCGAACGCACGGCACCTCCGAGTTCAGCACACGTTCAGCTCGATGATGCCCCGCAAACTCCGATCCAGCAGAGCTTCACGGGAGAGTTTCATCAGCACGACGGCGTGATAACGGTGATGATGTTGCTACCGACGCAGGGCTTCGCCTAAGCACCGCTACGATGTGACCGAGGTGGAATATGGTGGAGGGGGCACCGCACATGGCTGGGAGAGATCAACAGATCAACTTGTGTGTCTTGGGGTGCCCCCCGCCCCCGTATATAAAGGAGCAAGGGAGGAGGAGGCCGGCCCTAGGAGGGGCGCACCAAGGGAGTAGGATTCCTACTCCTAGTAGGAGTAGGTTTCCTCCTTTCCTGGTCCAACTAGGAGAAGGGGGGGAAGGAGGGGAGTGGAGAAGGAAGGGAGAGGGGGGCTGTCGGTGTGAAAACCGGCGGATCTCGGGTAGGGGGTCCCGAACTATGCATCTAAGGCGGATGGTAACAGGAGGCAGGGGACACGATGTTTACCCAGGCTCGAGCCCTCTTGATAGAGGTAATACCCTACGTCCTGCTTGATTGTTCTTGATGATATGAGTATTACAAGAGTTGATCTACCACGAGATCAGAGAGGCTAAACCCTAGAAGCTAGCCTATAGTATGATTGTCTGTTGTCCTACGGACTAAAACCTTCCGGTTTATATAGACACCGGAGGGGGCTAGGGTTACACAAGGTCGGTTACAAAGGGGGAGATATCCATATCCGTATTGCCTAGCTTGCCTTCCACGCCAAGTAGAGTCCCATCCGGACACGGGACGAAGTCTTCAATCTTGTATCTTCATAGCCAACAGTCCGGCCAAAGGATATAGTCCGGCTATCCGGAGACCCCCTAATCTAGGACTCCCTCAGTAGCCCCTAAACCAGGCTTCAATGACGATGAGTCCGGCGCACAGTGTTGTCTTCGGCATTGCAAGGCGGGTTCCTCCTTCGAATACACCACGGAAGAGTTTGAATACAAGGATAGTGTCCGACCCTGCAAAATAAGTTCCACATACCACCGTAGAGAGAATAATATTTTCACAAATCTAATTTGCTGACGCGTTTTGGCAGCATGACATCACGCCACGGCCCGGTAATTATTAGAACCGTTTTTCTTTAACCAGCCCCGCACATGACGCGAGGCGGTTTCTTGACACGTCTTATCAAAGCAGAGATCGTGTTCCCCTTATCACGGGATTCTCATCAATACAAACGTGGGTAACCCAACCGTGCATGTTGGTATGACTCCTAGATCTTAGGTAAGTCTCAAACGGCCACGAGGAGGATGCCTGATATGCATCCCCTTTATAAAGGGACAAGGCTTTTTCTTTTTCCCTCCTATGCTCAATTGAATCCTTCCCCCGCCTCGAGTTCTAACACCCAAAGCTCAGGTTAGGTGCTTCGGACCTTCAATCATGTCCGGATCCAGCCTTCAAGGCCGGTGGGTGCCTTCCTCCATCACGGAGGAGGACATCAAGAAGTTGAGGGAGGCCAGATATCTGACCTCCGAAATTTCGCATAGGCTGCCTGCCCGAGGGCAGGTCGTCCCTACTCCCGAACCCAACGAGAGCGTTGTGTTCGTCTCCCACTTCCTCCGAGGACTAGGCCTTGCTCTGGATCCCTTTGTTAGGGGTCTTATGTTCTATTACAGGCTGGATTTTCACGATCTGGCCCCGGATTCCCTTCTTCACATCTCGTCATTTATTGTCGTGCGTGAGGCCTTCCTCCGCATTACCCCTCACTTCGGCCTGTGGCTCAAGACCTTCGATGTGAAGCTGAAGATGGTCGAGGGGCAGTACGCAGCGTGCGGAGGTGCTTTAATAAGCAAAATTGCTGACACTCCATGGCCAAAGGGTTCCTTTCTAGAGGTGTCCGGATTGTGGCAACGGGAGTGGTTTTACGTCACAGCTCCCCGAAGTACCAAATGGGTAGCTGCCCCCACCTTTCGCTCGGGCCCCCCACCATAATTGATGTCATGGATCAGCAGGGGGCTGAGCTGGGGTCCAGCCAAGGACGTGCCAATACTGCAGAGCCGTATCCGAGATCTCTTCGAGGGAGATTTCAGTCTGGTTATGGTAATGCAAGTTATGATGGTTCGTCAAGTCCAGCCTTGCAAACACCGGCCCCTCCGTATGTGGGAATTCAACCCAGAAGGACCGCACACTATTCAGCATTCCTCGGCATGACGCACGAGGAGATGTACAAATCGTTCTTCGGACCCCAAATAGAGTGTCCGGACACTACCGAGGACGTGGGCCCGAGCTGCAACCGCCCCGCTGCCCAAGTAAGTAATCCCCTGGCCGAACACACTGTCCTTTTGTTTATCATGACATCATTCTGACGAATCACTCTTTGACCAGGACTGGATAGCAAAGGCGAAGATGATCCGGTGTTCGGCCCCCCTTCCTGAAGGCTTGGACAATCCGGTGCTGGAAAAGATGCTCGAGCCAGCACCTCGTCTAGTGCCCTCAAAGGAAGATGAAGGGGGGGAATAAAGAGGGCGAAAGCGGGCCTCCATCGCTACCTATTCCAATCGAAGGAATGAGTGCCTCCGCGAGGGAGGATAACCAAGGGGGAGAATCTGACATTCTCCCTCCCCGGGGAAGGAAGATGACTACCTTTGAAGATCCGGAAACTAAGGTTTCCAAACGGGAGAAGAAATCTCCGCCAGAGGGTCCCGCCTCGGAGGGTATTCTTGCAGCACAATGTCCGCGCGGGGATCAGCCCTCTATCGAGCTGTAAGTAATCAAAAAGTACTCAATAGTGAAGATATCCTACCTTGCTTCCGAAGACAATAACCGATGCTTGTAAATTGTAGTTCGGATCGCAGCTCTTCTCGACAGAGTTCATCTTCGGGGGATCTTCTTCCGGAGATGATGGAGAGCGAAACGCCTCCCCCGGACTCCCCAGCTCAAGAAGCGGGAGACCTTGAAGTGTCGTCGCGAAGGGTATCTCCGGATCCAATATCACCGGAAGATAACCCTTTGGCTGCCCGGCATCCCCAGTATCCGGCTCCTGAGGAGAGCGACAGCAAGGGTCCGTACAGTGTGCGGCCGGACGTGCTGAAGGATCTTCTAGGGCAAGCTGTCATCTCGGAAGCACATCGTACGCTAATGGGTACGGTAATTGAAAGGATTTTATCCGCCAAAAGCGGTTTGCATGAAGCTTTTATGAGTCTGCTAAAAGGCTTCGAGGTACGTGAAATAATGTATGCCTTTAACATTACCGCATACGTTAGGTATGCCCATGCAGATAGTAGCCCCTGAGACTCTGGTTGTTGTCGAGAATGGCGGCAAACAGAGGATCATGGTCCCAGGTAATAACCAGACCGCCTTTATGTGCAGGTGCTTGAAGCTCCGGTGGCTAGCCGGACTGATGGGTTTGCCGAACTAAAGCGGCAGCTAGATGCGGCAGATGCCGACATCGTGCTTGTCAACAAGCGGCTTGACGAGGCACAGGGTGAGTGATTTTTCTGGTGATCGTCATATAGTAAGAGCAGCATGATGCCAGTATCTTTAATATGTTGTGACTGCAGATGGAGCTGCCACCGTGGAGACGCTTCGGGCGGAGCTTGCCCGAGCCAAGGAGCAAGCGAGGAGTAGCAATGCGGCTGCTTTAAAGGTGGTCGAAGAGTTAAGGGCCGAACAGGCCGCGCATTGCGAGAGCAAGGAAAAAATAGCCAAGATGGCTGTAGAATTAAAAGATGCTGTTGACCGTTACCGGCTGCTTGAAGAAGAAGACCGGGCGAAAGCGACAGACCTGGAGAAGGCCCGGGTGGCTGCCAAGGAAGCCCGCTCCAAAATTAGAGCGACGAAGGAGGAGCTGAATCAAGCTGCAGATATCGTGTCTGGGAAGCCCTTCTTGTTGCGGACTAAGTTCGGAGATCCGAAGTATGCTCCTATGGACCGGCTATGGAGTTCTGCGGACGAGTACATGAATTTGGCTGCAAGTGCTGCTGATGCAGCCGAGTACTTCAAGGATCAGAAAGGTCCCAAAGTGGAGAAGTTGTTCTGGTCATAGTTTCACGCTCCAGTCCATCCGCTACTACTGAATAAGCGATTGACCGGTTGGGCCGAGCTCCATAGGTTGTCCGGACTTGCCATGAGTTCCATTGTGGATCACCTGTGGCCGGGAGGGCCGAGGCCGAGTAGCTACTTTAGCTTAGTGCAACAATTCCTTGAAGCTGTGCCACGCATTGATGCTGTAAAGAGATCAACGTGCATAGAAGGTGCGTGGATGGCCATAGCCTGTGTCAAAACATACTGGGCGGAGATGGAGGCCACCACTGTTGCAACACAGGGTTCGACCATAGGCCGAGTGGCTGCCGAGCACTACTTTGAAGAAGTCCTTGAAGGCGCTCGCTCGATAGAGGCTCAGTGCTCGAAGAATATTATTTTCCAGTGACATGTAGTCCCATTGTACAAAAAAATGTTTTTTTTTGAATTAATCAAGGTCGTATTTATACTTTTCCCGAAAGTACTATGATGCCTCCTATGCGGCCGTTTATATATATATGTATATAACCTAAAAGTTTGCAGTCGTCGGCTTCCGCCCCCACGCATATAATGCGGGGGTGTTTGCAAAAGATGCATATCCACACTTGATCCAACGTCTTGGTCCGTTAAGGAGGTGATAGCGTAGCGAACAAGGCAATCGGACTATATTGCTTTAACACTTTCACTTAGCCATAGGAGTTTGACAGTGGGGCTACTATATAGCCCCTGGTACTTCTGCGCTCGTCCGAATACGGTGCGCGTACATACATGACCGGGAAACGGCCCTTCGTTAATGCAGAGGAATCCCGAAGATTCCAATTAGTCATCGAGTGGTTGACCAGTCTCTCGCTATATCATGACAGTCAGTTTTCGGCTTTCTCTACTGAGGTGCTCATCCGGACGAACCAGGGCACAATCGCAGTAGTTCTCCTAGTGCTACCTTAGCCGATATAACGGAATGTAAGGTACCAAAACGTGGGAGCCGGGAAAACCCAACATTTGACCAAAGACATGATTCGGAGTTGATGCATATAGGGCCAAACTCGCGACGCCGAACACTCCCTAAGGTGATTGGCCTTTATAACATATACCGGGCTAAACAATGCCCTTTATAAGAAACCCCATGTGTCTAGGTACGTGCAAAATCCTAGCGTGGCCACATGCCAATAACGCCGGCATCCTTCTCGGTTGTGTGGAGTATCCGGAGGATGTGAGCAACAAGAGACAGTAAAAAAGGTTTACGCAGGGCCTTAATCTAAAAAGAAACCTTTTGGCGGGTCCCTGCTGCACGTCTGCGCATGTGTCTCCGTTGTGCCGTGTCCTGGATGGGTGTAGCACGATTGTAACCTGCAAAAAGGAAAGAACTTAGATGAAGGTTGCCGTGCCGAAAAGAAGAATGAGTTATCAGAATTCCAGAGAAGCCTAGTTGAGCCGGACTGGCCCTGATTACACGCGGGAAGCCCCTGGTATCGCTTTATGAGGGTCTGAAAACCAATCTTATACATGTATGATGGAACGCCAGACTCGTCTAACCGTGTCCGTGGTCTTGACGACCTGCCATTTTTCTGGTTGGTGAGGCCATCTAGTGTGCGGCTGTTAGAGCCGCTGCGTCCTCTTCCGTACGTGAAGAACGGTTGGTATTTCCGCTAACTGTAATGACGCCTCGTGGACCGGGCATCTTGAGCTTGAGAAAAGCATAATGCGGTATTGCATTAAAACAAGCTAAAGCCGCCCTTCCGAGTAGTGCTTGAAAATCACTTTGGCATGGAGCGATGTGAAAAGTTAACGTTTCACTTCGGAAGTTATCGGGAGAACCGAATACCATCTCTAGTAGTAGAGAGCACGTATAGTGGGCCTCTTGGCTTGGTATTACTCCCTTGAAGGTAGTATTACTGTGGCTTATTTGTGTTGGGTCTATCCCCATTTTGCGGACTGTGTCTTGATATATCAGATTGAGATCACTGCCGCCGTCCATGAGGACCCATGTGAAATGGTACCCATTTATTATTGGGTCTAACACCAAGGCCGTCAGTCCTTCGCGCCGAACATGTGTATCGTGATCCCTACGATCAAAAGTGATCGGGCAGGCCAACCAGGGGTTGGACCTAGGGGTGAAGGGCTCGATGGCGCGTGTGCATTAGAGTGTGTGATTGCTTCTCCTCCTTGTCACATTGATCACGTTTCCTGTTTTAACCTCCGGTGGGAAATTTTTCTGTCCTCCGGCGCTTTGCTGGCGAGGTTCATCCTCGTCTTCACTTGGTGTCTCCTCCCCTTTGTGTTCGGCGTTTAGCTTACTGGCCTGCTTGAAGACCCAACATTCTCTGTGGGTATGATTTGTAGGTTTGTCTAGGGTGCCGTGAATCTGACAGAGCTTGTCAAGAATTTTGTTTAGGCCAGATTGTCCTTCTCTGCTGCCTTTGAAAGGCTTTTTCCGCTGACCTGGTCGGGAGCCCCTGAATCCGGCGTTTACCGCCATATTATCTGGGCTACCTTCTTTATTTCGACGCTTGTTTTTGTTGCGTCGTGGTTTACGATTGCCATCCCTTACTTCGGATGTTCTTGGGTCGCTGGTGCTGCTACGGGACAACCAGCTGTCCTCGCCCGCACAAAAGCGGGTCATGAGGCTTGTTAGGGCTGCCATTGTTCTCGGTTTTTCTTGACCGAGGTGTCTGACAAGCCATTCGTCTCGGACGCTGTGTTTAAAAGCTGCTAAGGCTTCGGCATCTGGACAGTCAACTATTTGGTTCTTCTTGGCGAGGAACCTGTTCTAAAGCTTTCGGGCAGACTCTCCAGATTGTTGGATTATGTGACTTAAATCGTCTGCATCCGGAGGTCGGACATAAGTCCCTTGAAAATTGGCCCGGAAAGCGTCCTCGAGCTCCTCCCAACTTCCAATTGAGTTTTCGGGGAGGCTTTTCAGCCAGTGCCTAGCTGGCCCTTTAATCTTGAGGGGCAAGTATTTAATGGCATGGAGATCGTCTCCACGAGCCATATGAATATGGAGGATGAAGTCCTCTATCCAGACTCTAGGGTATGTGGTTCCGTCGTACGCCTCTATGTTCACTGGTTTGAATCCTTTTGGGAATTCGTGATCTAGCACCTCATCAGTGAAACATAGTGGGTGTGTTACACCCCTATATTGGGATGCGCCATAGTGTTCGGTCGGTTGTAGTATTCGGTGCTGGTTGTGTACCGTAGCGCGCTTCCTAGATCCATAGATAGATCTGGTCGCGCCGGATTTTTGACGCAAGTTCTCACGTAGAACGTGTGTTGACTTATGCGTGACTTTGTTAGCCGCTCTATCGCGTTCACAGGATGGTGAATCCGGCCGGTTGGCCGTATCACTTATCGGCTGTATGGGCTCTAAGGCCTCGTCGTCGAATTTCGGTAATAGCTTGCGCTTTCGATAGCTATTTGGGTGGTAGCTTCTACCATACTTTGTTACTTTGTTCCACTTGCTGTTGAGCGTATCTTGTGAGACCTTGAGCCTTTGCTTCTGTTTCTTCAGGCTTCTCGTTGTGGTAGTAAGCCTTCTGCAGAGGTTCTCTTGCTCCAAGTGTGTTTCCGGGATGATGGGTGCATCATCGTCCGGACTGTTTTCTTCCCTAGATGGGATTGATGATGCTTATCTTTGGCGTCATCGTGTTCGGATGTCGGATCCGTACTATGTTTGTTGTTTGCATCTTGATCATTTTCTGCCACTGGGGTGGTGCAGTTGTCGTCTTTTCTGGAGTCGCGTGGACTATTGTTATCACTGTTTTTGCTATGGCGGGACTTAGGGCGGCGCCGCTGACGTCGGCGCTTGGGTTGCTTCTTGGAGGGGTCATCCTCCGCTTTCTCGTCGCCATTGGCTTCGTTGGGGGTGTCCACCATGTACACGTCATGTGATGAAGTAGTGGTCCAGCGCCCTGTGGGCGGTGGCTCCGGTTCGTCTCCGGCTTCGTCGTCCATACCGTCGAAGTCCTCGGAGCCGAAGTCGAGCATGCCGGTTAAGTCGTCGACAGTGGCTACTAAGTGGGTGATGGGTGAGCGGCGAATTTCTTCGTCGTCCGCATCCCATTCTGGCCGGACATAGTTCGGCCAAGGTTCTCCTGACAGGGAGAGAGAACTTAATGAATTTAGCACATCTCCAAAAGGTGAGTGCTGAAAGATATCTGCGGAGGTGAACTCCATGATCGGCGCCCAGTCGGACTCGACGGGCGCGGATACGAGCGGCTCGGAGTCCGTGACCGAAGATGAATCCAGTGGTTCGGTGTAACGCCCCGAGACCGATGTGTCAGGTGTCCTCCAGTTTTTCGCTGTTGTTGCCTTGTCATTGCTTGCGTGTCATGCATCGCATACCATGTCATCATGTGCATTTCATTTGCATACATGTCCGTGTCATGCATCCGAGCATTTTCCCCGTTGTCCGTTTTGCAATCCGGTGCTCCTATGTCACCCAGTGTCCCTTTCTACCTCTTTTCGTGTGCGGGTGTTAAACGTTTTCGGATTGGACCGAGACATGTCATGCGGCCTTGGTTTACTACTGGTAGACCGCCTGTTCGTTTGATACTCCAACGTTTAACCGAGGGACCGAAAAGACCTCGTGTGTGTTGCAGCCCAACACCCCTCCAAACTGGCCCAAAACCCATATAAACCCCATCTATCATCTAGAGCGTTCGATCACGATTGCGTGGCCGAAAACCGCACCTCATTTGCACTCTCCTAGCTCCCTCTACCTATATATATGTGTGTGTTCCTCCCGGAAATTTCCCGGTGAAACACCCTAACCTTCGTCCTCCTCGCGCCGCCGGACACTTCTCCACCGCCCGGACATGTCCGCGCCGCCGTCCGCGTCCAACCGGGAGACGACACCTGTCCACCCGTGCTCCTCCACCGCACGGCCCGCGGAGCCCATCACGGGCCCACATGGGTCCGGTCGCCGCCGCCGCCGCCCACGGGCGCGTGCCC